>NC_087215.1:76501728-76504228 GCF_015104395.2 Macrobrachium nipponense | reverse complement strand
GAACTAATCAGACTGTGCGTGGTTGACACTTGTTTTATTTTTAATGGCAAATTTTACCGACAAAAATTTGGAATGCAGATGGGTAATTGCTTGTCCCCAGTATTATCAAATATTTACATGGAATTTTATGAATCTAGAATAGCTAATTCAATTATGGCAGATATTGTTTTCTGGGTTAGATATTTTGACGATGTATTTGCGGTACTGAAAACTTCTATTGACATCAGAAGATTTTAAGAGACCTCAATAATTTAGTTCCCTCTATAACTTTACGGTTGACGAAGAAGACAATGGGGTTATCTCATTTTGGATGTTACAGTTGTGAGGTCGGTTGTAAGTTCTACTTTAGCTACAAGTTTAAAATATACAGAAAACCTACTAATAACATTCTTATTATTAGCAATTACTCCTCACACAAAGTAGAAGTAAAACTCTCAGCATTAAGATCAATGTTTCTTAGAGCTCTTAATATCTGCAGTCCGGAATTTATCAATGAAGAACTAGAATTTATATATCAAGTTGGTATTGAAAATAATTTTAAATTGGAAGATATTGATTACAGTCTAAAGTTAGCACGAAAAACATTTTATTCATATGAGGAGAAAACAGAAAACTGGATTTTATATGTTTCCTCCCATACCATCCCACATTAGAATCTATAGTCTACCCCCTAAAGTTACTTGGTTTTGTAGTACAACTTTTTCATATCCTAGCACCATTGGAAAAACTTTAATTCATAATAGTCCGGAGAACAATGAAGGAGTCATATATAAGATCCCATGCAAGTGCGGTAGTTTTATATAGGACAATCTGGGAAGACACTCGAAAAACGCATTTTAAATCATAAATATAATCTACGAACAAATAATACGAGCAATGCTTTGATGTGTTCATAGTAGTTTATGTAATGCACCGATTGACTGGTCTCGGGTCAAAGATTTTGTTTAAGAGCACAGGTTTTATTGAAAGAAATTTGATAGAGACAGCTTGCATTGTTCACAGCAAAGGAAAAAATTTTAATTTATCGCCTGGTTTGTATAAATTAGATCCTTTTATCTTACATGTCATGAAACGTCAGTACAAATTGGATATGTTATCCATTAACTATCATATAGTATAGGCTTGTTAATATGTACTGTATGTTATGCTGTTTCAAATGGATGTATTACCTCGTTAGATATTTTGGTATTTTTCATTTGCTCAACTGCTATTCTTGTTTTTATTGTTATTTTACTGCTGAATAGTTTGTAGCTCAAACTGCTAGTTTTTATTTTGGTAACTGTATGTTTAAAACATTTTAGCCTTTCTTGGCCGCATGCACTGTAAACTTTATCTCTTTCCTTAATAAACGCTCCAAGAAGAGGTCCATTGGAGGACGAACTGTTGGGCATTTTCTGAGATATACCTTTTTTCATTTTCCTATGTGGAATACAACTGAATTACTATATCTTCGTGCCTAAGAAGATTACCAGTACTATATATATATATATATATATATATATATATATATATATATTATATATATATATATATATATATATATAATATACACCTCACACTCCCTTCATTGCGCTTCTTTTTGCTTGCTTGCCACCAAAACTATGAAAGTAATGGAGGAGGACGTAGCCGAAACAGCTGTCGGCAGCGGCAATTATTCTTTGTTCGGCGGTGTTTAGAGACCGTTACGAAGAGACAAAGGGACTGCAGATGAGCAAGCAAGCAAGAATATCTTCCTTGCTTGCTTGCGTACTTGAAAAATAAGAGAATCAAACACGCAGTGCGCAAGCGTGCATTCATTCATCTCACAGACCCTTTCTACCACCAGCTTCTTTTTCACGACTCCCAAGTTCCTCGTCGTTGGACGAGTGGATTTCGCACTCGGCTACCAATCCGGTGGTTCGAAGTTCGATTCTCGGTTAGGCCGATGCGGAAACAGAGGAATTCATTTCCGGTGATAGAAATTCATTCCCCGATATACTGTGGTTCGGATCCCACAATAAGCTGCAGGTCCCGTTGCTAGGTGTCCAATCGATTCCTAGCCAGGTAAATGAAAATCTATTCCTTCGGGGCAGCCCTAGGAGAGCCGTTCATCAGCTCAGTGGTCTGGTAAAATTAAGAAATACTTAACTTTACAATAAGTCTCCCAAGAATGAGAGCAAAAAAAGGCGCCTAAAATCAAATCTTTGAAAGTCAAGTGACGAAGAATAAAACTGACTCTTGAATCATGGCGGTTTCTGGGTGGTGCTGCCAAGATGGAATACGATACTTATTCCATCGTGGTGCTGCCAACATCCTCACACTTCTTCGAGAGACGAGTAGAGATAAGCATTCACTTTCTCTCTCTCTCTCTCTCTCTCTCTCTCTCGCTTCTTTTCTATTCTTCCTACTTCAGTGAAAAAGCGCAAACCAAACTTAAATAAATCAATGAACAACAGAGAGAGAGAGAGAGAGAGAGAGAGAGAGAGAGAGAGAGAGAGAGAGAGAGAGAGAGAGAGTTTGC
>NC_087215.1:76460968-76501228 GCF_015104395.2 Macrobrachium nipponense | reverse complement strand
ATTAGAGGAACTTCAGAATCACTGTGGTGCTCTGTGAAGGACCCTAGCAGAGCAATGACCAAAAATGCTATTGCCTTTTTCCTTAGGGAATTAATTAAAGAGTCTCATATGTTATGCCAAGAAGAAAAATTTCGGCATCCTTAAGGTTAAGGCACACGAAGTGAGAGCAGTAGCTACTTCGTTGGCTTTTAAAAAGAATATGGCCCTCAAAGATTTAATTGAAAGACGACGTTTTGGAGGACTAATTCAGTGTTTGCAAGTCATTACCTTAGAAACGTCAAACAACGTTTGACAATTGTCAAACGTTGGGCTCCATATGTATCCTCAGGATCAGTATTGGGCAAAGGAGTTTTTCCAACCCCATAACTTACTAACATGCTAGGTATTTTAATGAAGTGGTGTTGTTTTTACGTGTCTGAGAGGGTGATTTCCTCTTCAGTCTGTGAAGTGTAGTGTGTTAGGTTAGTGTTTGTGTGTGGTTCAGGTGGTCTAACTTATCCTAGCATGAATGCCCGTGGTAAGAGAGGGCTAGGGTTTCCTGTCAACAAATTGCCCTCCCGTCCAGTTGTCAGACCCTTGTAATTAGCTTCATCAACTAATAGGTCACGTCCTAGTTGGAAGCTACTAAGGCTTAGCAGGCTAAGAGGCCAGGAATGCTGAGTCAGCTACCTTAGCAGGTAAGGAATCTAAGAGTATTTTAAATTTTAAATTTTAAACTCTTACAATGTTGCTGTCTTTGACCCACCTCCAATGTGTCAATCAGCTATATATATACCTCAGCCAGGTAAGTGTCATACATGAAAATGATGTTATTATGATATAACAAAGTTTCATGTATACTTACCTGGCAGGTATATATAATTAAATTCCCACCCACCTCCCCTCAGGAGACAGGGTTCAGAGAGAAAAATCTGACGAAAATGGGAATGATTCCGAGCACCAGCGCCACGGGAGCGGGGTGGCGATCACCTGAACTACCAGTGATCTAGCGGTTGCCGCGAGTTTTGAAAATTCTGCCAGTGCGAACAGAGAATATAGCTATATATATACCTGCCAGGTAAGTATACATGAAACTTTGTTATATCATAATAACATCATTTTGCATAAAATTTAATTTGGATCAATTTTCGCTCTTACCCGGGAATTGATCCTTACGATTATTTTCTGTGAAAGTGAAATTGCAAGTGCAGTATTCTGTTTCATTTTCATATATATATATTTTATGATAGCATCATATTATTTGGATCAAGTTTCCGCTCTTACCCGGGAATTGATCTTTTCCCCTTTAAGTTCTATGAAGTGAATCGCAAGGGCAGTATTCTGTTTCATTTTCATATTACTTTTCACAGCTTCCTCGTTGTATTTTGTATTTGGGGTCTTCCTTGCGTTCGGGGTGGGGCATGTCTTCCCCCCGTGCATGAGGGAACCCCTCTTACTAATCTATCTATGCTACCGCAGGTGCTACATCCGTGGGAGACGACCTTGGACAGGTATGGACCACCGCAGCGGCAGGGCGTGCCTAGCATCCACGGGCTGCTGCAGCGTCTAGCGAGGTCTGGGGCGGTCTCCACTACTACCACGGCCGCTTATGCTGCTCCCCCCCCGCCTGGTCTACACTCCCCATGCTGTGTCGGTGACGCCGTCTGCCGCTACTAGGGCCGCCGCCGTACCGAGGGTGGGTTGCCGCCGCCGCCTGCTTTCTTCGTGTTGCCTGCCCCAGACTTCCGCTGTTCCAGCAGCTCGCCCCTGGACCGGCCGCCAGTACCCAGGTTCCCGCTGGCTGCCGATGATTCTACGAGGCGATCGCTGGGCCTGCCGTACCTGCCGCTGATGTGATTCCCGCTGTTGCTTGGCTGTCCTTCTGGGTCTACCGCTGCCGCTGTTCCTGCCGCTCCTGAGCTGGTTGCTGTTCCTGTCGCTCCTGGTTCCTGAGCCTGTCCATGCTGGTCCTGCCCACGGTGTGTCTTCCCAGTCCCAGGTCCTTCCGGACAGGTGCAGTCGGGCCGTGTTGCTTCGGCAATAGCCCCGGCTCCGGCCTGGATGGAGGACCTGACGACTGTCCTGCGTGAGCTGACGAGGAAGAGGAAGAAGAGGAAGGTGTCATCTTCGTCTTCATCGTCTGCTGCTGCCTTTCCCCTTCGACTTCTAAGGCCCATAAGCCGAAGAAGAAGGCTGCCTTCCCCCCTAAGAAGTCTCCTTCGGGAACTTCTAAGGGCCCGTCCGGGTCCTTCTGCTGGTCCTCCTGCTCCTTCGGGAGCGGGGCCCGTCTCCCCTTCCGTAAGGAAGAGATAGATGGGGACCAGAGGAGTATCGGTTAGCTCTGGTACTTCCTCGCCTGGTGCTAGCGGCGATGCCGCTACAGCCAGGTTCCGGCTCGGTCTCTCGTTCGCGAGAGATCCCGAGTGTACGTTCTCCCTCGGGAGACCGTGCAGCCAAGTTTCGGAGCCAGAGTTTGCTCGGCGCCAAGACGCGGCACGGAGCAGAAGGCTGGTGATGAGCCGCTCAGGTGACTCTCGCCAGGCCAGCGCCCGCTCTGCAGCGACCAGCTGGTAACCCGGGTTTTCCCCCCTAAGAAGGTTCCTTCGGGACCTTCTAAGGGCCCGTCTCGCTCTGGCGATTCGGGGAGCTCTTCTGCTGGTCCTCCTGCTCCCTCGGGAACAGGGCCCGTCTCTTCTTCTACCAAGGAGAAGAAGACGGGGACCAGAGGAGTACCAGCTTCGGCTGGCACTTCCTCGCCTGGTTCTAGCGGTTCTGCCGCTAAACCAGGATCCGCCTCGGCCTCTCGTTCGCGAGAAGTACCGAGTGGACGGTCTCCCGCGGGAGACCGTCCAGCCAAATTCTTGACACCGAGCTCGCTCGCCGTCAAGACCGAAGCGCGGAGCAGAAGAACTGGTGAGAGTCGTGCAAACGACTCCCGCCAGGCCAGCGGACGCTCTCGCAGCGACCAGCCGGCTGCTCGGGCTGACGTGACGGTCTCCGACCGGCCACGCGCTGAGGCGAGGAAGGGGTCCCCGCGGCCGTCGGTGCCAGCCGAGCGGCTGGTACCGGCGGCTTGACGCGCCGAGAGGACGCTCACCGGTCTCACCGCAACAGCGAGCCTAGCAGGTCACCTGACCGCCGCTCCCACAGGGACCGGGCAGATAGGGGGACCAGCAGCAGCTCCTCTGCACACGAGATCGGGGCCGCTGTTCTCGGTCCAGCCGTTTCCCTGGGAAACGGCTCGACTAGGCCTGCAAAGTGGCGATCGCCTGCAGCCCTCCAAGCCCCGCTGGTGGCTGCCAGCGAGCGAAAGAGGAGCGTCATGTCTTCCTCTCCCGTGCCTGCAACTTCCTCGGTTTGCACCAGGAAGAGCGAGGCACAGCGGGGTGATCGTGAGGGGCATACCCCGCACGATCCCGTCGCGACGCCGTAAGTACCAGGTACGATCTTCGGACCGACCAGGACGTACGCGCAAGTGGCAGGAGGAATCCGAGAGGGGTCTATCGCAGTTCCTCCTCCTTAAGGGGGAGGTTCTCGGAATGCTCTTGTTCGAGGGGCTTGACGGTCCTACTCTGCAAGATGCTATGACTTCCGAGATCCAGAGGAACTTTGTCGAGGTTATGGCGCTGATTCGTCAGCGCAACGACCTCGGGGAAGGATTGCCGCTCCCACCAGCAGAGCCCACGTCTCTGCTCGAGTCGTTTTGGGGCCCGAGAGGGAACCCAAACCGATGGCTGGTCTGCCGCGATCGGAGCTTGCCGATTCTGTCTTGAACCAGAGTCTCTCGTCTCCGGACAAGAAGGCTCTCTCAGTTCTGGCCGGTCGATCAAGCTACTTCCACCTCCTCTACTGCGACAGCGGCGTTTCTACGTGTCTTCGGACACCGTATTTAAATACTCCTTCGGTCCCTCCTAAGAGGTTTCGACCTCGACGAGGACTGGAATGAGTCGGAGGACGGTATCGGCTCTCTCCTGTCAGGTGTCGATCAGCCCACCCAGACGACGTTTCACAGTGGCGGCAGACCCTTACCTACAGTGAGAGTTCGTAACCCTCCTCGGGAAAACGTTTTCTCCTGACGATACGTTTCCCAGACTCTGAGAGGCCATCGCCGCAAGGCGATGGCTGCTCCTACTCTTCTCCAACTGCTAGTTCCACTGGGAAGGCGAGCCAGTATCCAATTCCTCCCCCATTCCCTCTCTCCTTACGGCTACGAGGGAAAGGGGAGGGATCCCACGTTGGGGACTGCGCTACCGGGGGGACCTTTGGGTCCTACCTGACGTAAGCCCCGGTCGTTGAGGAGGGATCCTGCCCCATTCTCGATTTCTACGGGAATCGAGAGGACCACCAGCCGATATCGTTTGACGAATTCGGTGGGGGTTTCGCAGACTGCTTAGAATTCTACGGAATTTCTAGCGCATTCAGAGTGTTCGAGTTTTTTCGATCTCCAAACACTTAGGCGAGACCACGGTCCAAAGTGAGCGAGACGAGAATCCCCGATATGTTACACGATAATCGGGAACCTCGCCTATGCTCGAGTTCCTGTAATTTCTAGCATTGGGAAGAAGACTGCTGCTGAAAGAAGACTATCTCACAGTAGGCGACCAACCTGGAATAGAGAAGAACGGACGGGAATATCCAGTTTGGCTTGAACTATCGTCTGAGTATTCTGTTCACCATTGAAGCTTTCCTTTGAGGAAGAACTTCTCCTTCACTCTCTTTGATAGAGATCGAAGGTGGTCGATCTCCAATCCTTATTTTGTTTCTTGAAGGAAAGAATTTAGGATGGAGATCGTTGTTCAGAATCCTACAAATATACTACGTATATTAACCTCGCGACATGATTCTGCTAAGCAGTTGAATTGTCCGAGGGGTAGGCGCATATCGTAGTTAATCTACGGATTGCGACTTAGATGAGAAGTATTCTAATTGAACTGCAACTCGGGGTTGCCTGCAACCTCCCAGGAGTTTTCAGTTTCAATTTTATATACTTATGGTTTGGTCACGACAACACCATTTCAACTTTTATATTTACCGAAATTCGTTTCGCCTAAATATAATTGCTCGAGCATATCTTTTATGCTCGGTGGTTCTAGCCGAACGCATTCCTTCGTGGAATAATGGATTACCTGGCAACTCAGGATGACGAGTCAGCGAGAGGCCAGGCTCAGCTACTGCGTATTGAACTGCCTGATAGCAGCTCAGTATCAGCTGGGCCCCCGAGATGCACGGTCAGTTATGTCTCTCTCTCCCCTGCTTTGATTGACTACCGAACCGTATCTTTGCCCAACAATCATGGACTTAGGTCTCTGATTAACGGGGATTCTCGCAATAATGAAGGACCATCTACTGCTGTGACGCTAGATTCCATCGCCTTCGACATTGCGAGAATTTTCAACAGAGATATCTCTTGGACTCTTTCATCTTTCTGTTTACCGCACGGTAACAGAAGTCTGTACAAGTCTCCCGCTGCATCGCACTGCGATAATGCGAATGATTTTGCAGACATCTAAGTTTGTCTTCAAAATATCTCGTATTCGTAGGTGTACAATTGTTCATTGTTCAACTCGAATTAACAGATGTGTCATAAGACATCGCCTACTCTCCGACCTGACAGCTCTACTTCCAAATGTTCAGCCCATGAGAAGCAGTTCTTCAGGCGGCTTTCCCCTGTGTTTTCATTACTGAAGAACGCCCCGCTTTCATTGCAACTACGACTTCTCACCGGACAGCAATGAAATAGCGGTTAGCGTTTTCAGTCATTTGTAACGCAGGTTATGAATCTTGAGAATCCTTCTCTCGATTCGTCTGTGAAGACGTAGGTTGCATTCAATGTCTACCTTCGTCTTCAACGGTACATAGTGTTGTTTCTCCTTAGCTGAGATTCAACAACTATGAGATGTTTTTGCCTTCAGGGACCTCGGTCTCTAGAAGGCAATTGACTTTCGCCTGTTGGGCACATGCCTTAAGAGAATCATCTCCTCGCTGTCCGGCATTGGTGACAAACAAATACATTATTTGTTTGGTCTCTCGGCATAACCCTTTAAAGGCGAAGGTCACGTGACTTACTCGGATGCTTGGACAACTTGCCTCCTACCGAACGCAGTCAGTCGGCAGCTGTCAGAGCGCCCGAGTCAGTTACGAACTACGCTGTTGACTTAGTTTGGTTGTTACAGAGCCAATCATTACTTCGTTTTAATAGCTTGTCACAGTACCCATACCATCGACACCCACCATGGAGTGTCGGTGTCCTATCCACTACCGAGAACTTCGCTGCATGGGGATAGGAGGATGCGAGAGACTTCGTGGCAAACGGACAGACCAGTATGGGTACTGGACATCACCGAAGTAGAGAAGAGGGATAGGTCATACGACTATTCCCTTCTTTTCCTCTAAGGAACTGCATGACTTCTCCTGCGAAGTCAAGCATCCAGGGGATGGGGATCCGTGACGCTTGATTTCGTACTGAACTTCGTAGCGAAGACTCAGAACATTTCGGTCCCTGACGATTGGTTCGAGTCGTTCACAATCCCCTCCCTAATGGACTTCACCGCCTTCGATGCGAAGGAGATGCTGCCTTGTCCGCAAGAACTTCTCCGTGGCGCAGGTACTGAAGGCACCGGGGTCTGGTCCAACCGACCACATGCCCCTCCTTCTACCTTCGGGATATTGCCCACAGGTCCTTGGATCTTTTTCCCTGGGACCCGTGGTGGCTGCTCAACACGTTGTGTAGCGAACCCAGACCCTCGCAGGCTGAAGAGCATCGAGTCCTGGTGTGACCGTAAGAATGGATGAGTGAATGAGAGTGTGACTGGCTCCTCTTCCCATCTTTTTCTTCCCCTCTACCTGTGGTAGAGGGACAACGGTCATCACCCTGCTGGATAAGAGGACAAGATGCAGGTGAGCTACTCAACAGAGACCCATCCTATCCCTTTCACTAGGGATAGGAGCGTATATCCACCACTTCCTCCAACAAGGGGGAGGAAGTGATGTCAGCTTGAGACAAACCCATACTTGATGTTGCCTCTTGCAAACAGGAAACAAGTTCTTGCTTGCTGGTACGAAGAGATACGCTTGCCTCTCTCTTAGTACTTGGCCCGAGAGGTCTGACCCGTTGATCCTGCGGTGCACCCCCCGATCAATCGGACAGAGGCTTGGATCCCTCCTCGCTCTTACGACCAGGGAGGCATTCAGGGATGGACGAACACCAGTCTGTTCATCAAAAAGACTCAGATTCCTCCCACCAAGAAGTGAGTCTTCCTATTGTTAAAGGACGAGATGTTTGTATTACGTATCGGAACAAATGACAATTTGTCGAAAATTGCATTTTTCCTAACTATACAAACCTGAGGTCCTTTACATATAGTCCCCTCCTCATGCCACCTCTCACTGCGTATTTTGCATGGGCCAAAAGCAAAAGTGATTTGTTTACCTCCCAGTCGCGCGGGCGCGCGACTGTCGGACAAGCAGTTAACTACTGTTCTCCCCTGTTCGAAGCTTAACGACCGTTCAGCTGCCGCTAGTACTTCCTATTGTTAAAGGACCTCAGGTTTGTATAGTTAGGAAAAATGCAATTCGACAAATTGTCATATTATAACGCGTCCTGACATCGAGATGGGCATCAGTCGCGATGTTGGTGAGAAACGGAGCTAAAGACCTCTACTCTCCTTTCGAAGTAAGTATTTTCTACCAAAGTTAGAAATTAAGGCCAAATCTTAAGATTTAAACAGAGGGTAGTGAAAACGGTCTCAAACGTAGTGCAAATCTCGCCCAAAAACGCGTTCAACATTTTTTACTTACAACTCGAGGTATTTAGAAGATTGACGCCATCTCGATGTTTACGGAGTCGCTTGTGTCAATAAAACTAACCATTTCCTGTGGATAATCCTCACACCACTTGTGCCCACAGACGAGGGGCACTTTTATCACAACAAATGGAAAACTTTTCCTCACCGAGTAAACAACTGTTTTGTAGAAGACGACGACGAAGCGTGCACTTCGATAATTTTTTTAAATAGATAGTAAAAAGAAAACATCAATATTTTACATATTTATGATGATTAATTTGAAAATATTCGTTATTGAAAAGTAACTCGATTCTGACTCAAATTTAAGTAATTATTTTTTGGAATTAGAACGTTCTTTTGTAAGTGCCTGTATTATGACGTCACGACATCTTGACTTCGTACCTATTGTAAATAATTGCTTTACTCAACTTTCTTGCAGAACAGTTTACCAGTTATTCATGCAGATTATCAGCTCTTCATGTAATTGTATAATCGTAATGTCATATATATCTTCATTATTTACTTTTTGGATATATGAAGATGTTTTACTGCTGGATTATCTCCGTAGTGTGACGCAATCGTTTTCGGTCGATGCGCCTCTGTTTTCGCACCATAAGAAATTATGGGGCCGAATTTGCAATGACCAGAAAGTCGTTAAAAGAGGAAAGTTAGCATTGAGGGGCATATTGATTGAGAAAAAATACAAATTTATTCAATAGCTAGCTTGTAAAAAATTTTTGATTACAAAAAACTTGTTGTTCCGACACGGCATACAAACTTCGGTCCTTTTTACAATAGGAAGGTACTAGCGGCAGCTGGATAGGTCGTAAGCTTTCGAACAAGGGGTTCGGTAGTTAACTGCTTGTCCGACAGGCGCGCAGCGCGCGACTGGGAGGTAAACAAATCACTTTTGCTTTCGCCTGCTGGCGTGTAGACGTGTATCATCGCTCTCTGCCCGCTTCATCGTCGTTGCTTTCGCATGGTTGTGTTTTTCTTTTTCTATTTATTTAGTGAAACTGAATTGTAAGTACAATCATTTCATATTTATTTCCATTGAATTCAATTGTGAATTAAAGGATCTTGGTTTCTCCACGCCCTCCGATTACCCGAGTGCCGGGACCGAAGGGCGTAAGTGCGGGAATTCATTTTCCCAGAAATGATCCTCGTATTGTGTATGCTCGGTGCCGAGGGCGGGAGAGCGCTCGCTCCGAGCTTATATTTTGGTTGAAAATGTGTAGATGAAAATCGTAAGTAAGTGCCCTTTTGTTTTCATTTATATTTTTTTTTTTTGACCTGTATACTCGTTGCCGAGCGAATGCGCTCGGCACGAAAACTTATTCTGTATGGAAGTGGAATCGCAAGTACAGTATTCTTTTTCATTTTCATATATTTATTTTGATTATAGCAATACTCATTTTGGATCAGTTTCCGCTCTTACTCGGCCACGGGTGGCTGAGGCTGGGAAGAGGTCCCCCCCGCCCGTTCGCCGGCACCAGCCACGGCTGGTACCAGCGACGTGACGCCGTGAGGATACGCACCGGTCTCACCGTGGCAGTGGAGCTCGCCGGTCGCCTGACCGTCATCTCACAGAGAGCGATCGGGTACGGGCAACCAGCACCAGCTCTTCTGACACGCGAGACCGGGTCCAGCTGTCCTCAGTGCCAGCCATTCTCCACGCGAGACGGCTCGACCAGCCTGCAGCTCGATCGCCACCGCGGGTTGACGATCGCCTGCAGTCCTCCAAGCCCGCTGGTTCTCCCAGCGAGCGAGGAGGGAGCGTCAGGTCTGCCTCTCCCATACCTTCAACCTCCTCGGGTTACAAACCGGGAGGAGCGAGGTATTGAGGAGTGATCGTGAGGGGTGCGCCCCTCAGGATCCCACCACGACGTCCTACGTACCAGGCACGGTTCTCGACCGGCCAGGTCGTATGCACAAGTGGCGAGGAGACCGGAGAGGGGTCTGTCGCTGTTCCCCCCCTCGAGGGGGGAGGGTCTCGGGAGCTGCTCCTGTTCGAGGGACTGGATGGTCCTACTCCACAGGATGCAGTCACTCCTGAGATTCAGAGGAACTTTGCCGAGGTAATTGCGCTGATTCGTCAGCACAACGACCTCGGGGAAGGATCGCCGCTCCCACCATCCGAGCCCACGTCCCGGCTCGAGTCGTTCTGGGGCCCGAAGAGGGAACCCAGGACCACGACGGTGGGTTTTGCCGCGTTCTGAGCTTGCCGACTCAGTGCTGGACCAGGTAGAATCTCTTGTCTCCGGGCAAGACGGTTCTCTCAGGTCTGGCAGGTCGAGCAAGCTGCTTCCACCTCCTCTGCTGCGACAGCGGCGTTTTTACGTGCCATCTGAGGACCCGATGCCGCCCAAACAGGTGAACCCGGAGTTAGCCAGGCTAACGCCGGGTGTGTCTCTGCAGCAGCTCCTGTCCGAGAACCTATGGTTCTCGCAGCAAGAGGCACTCGGCCTGGAATCCACTGCCATGGCAGCTTTCCAGGCCGTCTCCTGGATAGATCTGTGGTCCCTCACAGTATCTAAGGTCGCAGCCAACTCCGGGGGAATTTCTCCAGAAGATGACTCGGCCTTTTAGGAGACTTTGCCAGTCTGGGGGTAAGAGCCATCTCCTTCCTTGCCCGACCAGACGGGTAAACCTGTGGGCCAACCTGGTTCTCCGACGTAGGGACGCTGTCCTTACTCTAGTTTCCAGGGCGGCTGGGCGTTGAAGCGGCATTGGGACTTGACTCCGCAATCGGACCGGTTTACGGAGTTCCACGTCTCTCTTCCCAGGAGAGATGGTGGACGCTGCGGTGGACAGACGGCGCACTGACGACAGTGACCGTCTGGTTCACCAGGCAGTTTCGAAGGCTTCTGGGCAGCCTCGAACTGCGGCCAAGCCAAAGAGCTCGGCTAGCGCTTCCACGGTGGCTAAGACGGTAGTCGCTCGAAGCCCGTGGAAAGACTCTGTCTTCTTCGACTTCTGCAAAGGGGCGGGAGCCGTAACCAGCCCTCTCCCAGCCCTCCTTCTCCCAAGGAGGCTCTGGGAAGAAGTCGAAGAAAGGGGGGAAACGCTAGGGACGGCGTTACCCCCTCACTTGCTGCCGGAAGTGGGGGGGGTGCCTGCCAGCCATTGGGCAACTCGGCAGCGCTAACGGCGCCGAGACCTGGATTGTAGATGTCCTTCGGGAGGGATATCTATTACCCTTCGAATCTCGGCCACCCCTCACCTCCAACCCGGTCCAAAGAACAGAAAGTCGTAACGTTCCACGGTCATCGAAGGACGTAGCATTGAGACAGGAGTCAAGACCATGCTGAGCAGAGAGCTGTAGAAATCGTCACGGATCAGTCACCGGGGCTTTTGCAGTCGACTCTTTCCTGGTGGAAAAGTCTACGGGAGGCTGGCGCCCGGTGATATCTCTCTCCCCTGAATCGGTTTTGTTCGCCAGACCCGGTTCACGATGGAGACGGCACGTTCCGTGCTCGACTCCATCAGGGAGACGATTTCATGCTTTCAGTGGACTTGAAGGATGCGTATTTCCAAATACCCATTCATCAGTCCTCCAGAAAGTACCTCCGCTTCATCCTCGACGGGACGGTGTACCAATTCAGGGAACACTTTGTTTCGGTCTCTCAACCGCCCCACAGGTGTTCACGCGAGTGTTCACTCTGGTGTCTGCTTGGGGCCCATTCGCACGGGATACGTCTGATGAGGTATCTCGACGATTGGTTAGTCCTGGCGAGCTCCCGCTCGCAGTTGCTACAGGACAGGGATCGACTACTCGAGTTCTGTCCGCGATCTGGGGATCGTTGTGAACTTCGAGAAGTCCGATCTCGAGCCCAAGCAGAGATGAAGTACCTGGGTATGCTGATCGACACGGTAGCAGGCGAGTCCTTCCCCGCAGACTCGCGGATCAGCAGATTCAGGGAGGCAGCCAACCAGTTCCTGTCCTCGGCAGGAACAGGTAGCTCAGCGATGGCAAGTCGTGATCGGAACACTGTCGTCACTCGAGAAGTTAGTCCCTCATGGGCGTCTTCACCTGCGGTCCTCTCCAGTGGAGACTAAAGGAGAGTTGGTCACAGGCGACGGATCCCCCAAGCTTTCCAGTGTCACTGACACCGGAGGTGAGGCAGGACCTAGCCTGGTGGCTGGACGACAGGAACCTCTTAAGAGGAGTGCCTCTGCGCACTCCGCCCCCTATCCCCCCCGGACATGCAGGCTGCTTCTCAGACGCATCGACCGAGGGGATGGGGTGGGGCGCACACCTGAGGAGTTGCTGACTTCAGGAGTGTGGGACGAGAACGACAAGCACCTTCACATCAATGTACTGGAACTCAAGGCAGCGTTTCTCGCTCTCCAAGAGTTCCAGGACCGCTTGATGGGACACTCAGTGGTGTTGATGTGCGACAACACCATGGTAGTGGCCTACGTCAACAAACAGGGGGGCCTAGTGTCTCCCTCCCCGTTGTACCAGTTGACTCGGCAGGTGCACGAGTGGGCCGAGGCACACTCAATAAGAGCTGTCGGCACGCTACATTCCAGGGAAGAGGAATGTAGTAGCAGACGACGCTCAGCCGTCCGGGATCCAGGTGATAGGGACCGAGTGGTCTCTACACCAGGACGTGGCGGAAAGCTCTTCGACCTGTGGGGGCGACCAGTCGTTCGGATCTGTTCGACCACCCCCGGACGCAAACAGAAAGCTTTCAGGGTTTTGTCATTCTCAGCCGTGCCCCGGACCCATGGGCAGCTGCAGAGGACGCTCTTCAAACAACATCCTTGGGACAACCTCTTCGCCTATGCCTTTTCCCCCGTTCAGCCTGATTCGCAAGGTGATCAGTCGAGCACTGGTCACACCCCGAATCTCAGGATGATCCTGGTGGCTCCCAAATGGCCACAGGCCATTTGGTATCCGGACCTGCTGGCTCTTCTCGCAGGAGAACCGAGAGAGATTCCCCCTTGGCACAACCTTCTCGCCCAGCCACACGTCGAGCGGTACCACCAAGCAGGTCAGTCCCTACGACTTCCACGGCTGGCTGTTATCCACCATCTCTTGCGAACGAGAGGCTTTTTCTCGTAGCGCAGCAACAGAGATGGCTGGAAACGTCCGTCAGTCCTCTGCAGCTGTGTACCAGGGAAAGTGGGCCGTCTTCTGTGGTTGGTGTCGTAGACGGGGTCTATCTCCTCTCAGAGCCACTCTTCAGCAGGTAGCGGATTTCCTCGTGTTTCTTCGGCCGAGAGAAGCTCCTCTCAGTCCCCACAGTCAAAAGGATACAGAGCCACCCTGGCTCTCGTCCTGAAACTGAGGGGATCGGACCATCTCGAAACTCGTTCGAGATCTCCTTGCTTATGAGGAGCTTCGAAAGGTCTTGCCCACCCAGGGAACTCATGGCCCCCTGCGTGGGATGTGACTCGGTCCGCCTTAGGAGTTTGACTCGAAGACCCTTCGAGCCACTCCGAGAGTCGTCAGACAGGGATCTGACCCTCAAGACCCTCTTCTTTGCTGGCCCTGGCATCGGCGAAGAGAGTAGGGGAACTTCATGGTCTTTGCCTATGATGTACGACACTCCAGGGGAGGGGGTGGGGATCTGTGACGCTCGATTTCGTCCCGAACTTCGTTGCGAAGACTCAGAAACCGTCGGTCCCTGACGGCAGGTTGGAGTCTTTCACGATTCCCTCCCTAATGGACTTCACCGATAATGATGCGGATGAGATGCTGCTTTGTCCTGTGAGGGCGCTACGGCGCTATCTGAAGAAAACTCGACACCTCAGGCCTGAGTGTCGAGCGCTCTTCGTTAGCACCGGGGTAACCAAGAAAGAAGTATCCAAGAACACTCTTTCATTCTGGCTGCGTGAGGTCATCAGAGGGCGTATGAGGCTGATGGTAGTGACGACATCCGTACGTCCCGTCCGAGAGCTCACGAAGTCAGAAGTATTGCCCCTCGTTGGCGTTTCGTAAGAACTTCTCCGTGGCGCAGGTCCTGAAGGCAGGTGTCTGGTCTAACCATACTACTCACCTCCTTCTACCTTCGGGATATTGCCCACAGGTCCTTGGATACCTTTTTCCTTGGGACCCGTGGTGGCTGCTCAACAAGTTTGTGTAGCTCACCCAGACCCTCGCAGGCTGAAACAGCATCGAGTCCTGGTGTGACTGTGCGGATGGATGTGTGAATGAGTGAGTGACTGGCTTTCTCTTCCCATCTTTTCCTCCTCCTCTACCTGTGGGCAGAGGGCCACGGTCGTCACTACGCTGGATGAGGACGAGATGCAGGTGAGCTATATGACAGAGCCCCATCCTATCCCTTTCACTAGGGATGGGAGCATGAATATCCACCAGTTCCTCCTACAAGGGGGGGGGAAGTGGATGCCAACAAAGATACAAACCCATGACTTTATATTTGCTCCTGTACAGGAACAAAGTTCTTACATTGCTGGTACGAAGAGATACGCTTGCCTCTCTCTTAGTACTCGGTCCAGAGGTCTGACCATTGATCCTGCGGTGCACACCCCGATCAATCGGACAGAGGCTTGGATCCCTCCCTCGCTCTTACGACCAGGGAGGCTTCCAAGGTTGGGCGAACACCAGTCTGTTCACAAAAGACTCAGATTCCTCCCACCAAGAAGTGAGTCTTCCAATTGTAAAAGGACCGAAGGTTTGTATGCCGTGTCGGAACAAATGACAATTTGTCGAAAATTGCATTTTTCCTAACTATACAAACCTGAGGTCCTTTTACACATAGTACCCACCTCATGCCACCCTCACTCTGCAGGTTTTTGCTTGGGCCAAAAGCAAAAGTGATTTGTTTACCTCCCAGTCGCGTGCGCGCGCCTGTCGGACAAGCAGTTAACTACCGAACCCCTTGTTCGAAAGCTTACGACCTATCCAGCTGCCGCTAGTACCTTCCTATTGTAAAAGGACCTCAGGTTTGTATAGTTAGGAAAAATGCAATTTTGGACAAATTGTCATTTTTTGGGGTACCTGTACCATGCGGTTTTTTACCCTAATGTGATATATGAAAGCCCCATACGAACTAAAATAAGCATGTGACGCTCTTCGTAAAATATGTTTTAAAGGCAGTTTTGAAATCCAATATGGCGGCGATCGTGTGGCTGGCCGGTCTAGTCACGGACTGTCCACCATCTTTCCCAGCCTTCCCAGCATTCATTTGAACAATGTTAGCATATATACCTATGTAACGTTTATTGATCTTACTCAAGATTGCAGTTGTAATCAGCACAATAAAACAACATTTGTTTATGACACTTACCTGCCAGATATATATATAGCTGTATTCTCCGAAGTCCGACAGAATTTCAAAACTAACTTCCCGGCACAACGCAGCGGTCGGCCAGGTGGGGTTGTACCGATTCCCGCCGCTGGGGGAGGCGGGTGTCAGGAAACCATTCCCCCCATCTCTATTCAGATTTTTCTCTGTCGCCGGTAATGTAAACACTGTTTTCATTACCTCCGCCTAGGATTTTGGAAACTTCATTGCCGCTTAAGTATCTTGGTTGTTTTCTTTTTGGTTTATTAACTTGGATTTGCGGCTAGGCATACGCTATCATAAATTGATTTAATTTTGATTTTCTTGACATAAGACGTCTGAATCTAGTTAGGCTCGTTTCAGACTTTGTTTTCTGCAAAGGGGTTAGGTGAGAGTAACGAATCTTTCGATAGATTCTTTAATATACACGACGTGTACATAATTCTTGTTAAAACATCAATGTAATAGTGTGATATTTGACTGATTCCGAGATGTATGATTCGTATGTACGCAAATTAGAGCGTAATAGAATTAGGAGGTTTTTCCTCCAAGATCAGTAAACAGAAGTCAAGGTAATAAACCTACTGAACCTCCTGTAAACTTCATTTTGCCTAACCTTCCAGTATGGCCTACGGGCCTAGAGAGAAGTGTCTGTGAGAGGTAATATCCTTTCTGTTATGGTGGATTACATCAGTAATTGGAATCTAAAGTGCTTGCTCTTCAATCAGTGTTGTGAGTGTAGTGATGTTGATTTAGTGCCCCTAGTGTTGTGGAGGGGGCGTCAGATCGGCTCTATAACGCCTCTAGGTTTAGACCTCTGTCGGACTCCCAGGGCCAGGGAGGGGGCAAGTCGAAAACCGAAGGAGGGTTACGGAGACTCCCCCCCGATCCGGCATCCCTTCGGCAGGCCTGAGGACGCATCCCAGGCTGCCAAAGATCGTGCACGTGCACGAATCATGAAGAATTGTTTCTCTTCCTCCGAGACGTCCTCACCTCAACGTGGGTGGGGCTCTCGGAAGGCCTCTCCAATCGAGAGCGGTAAGGAGGACATGAGATGTCGCACAGGCGGCCATCGTCTTTCTCGCCCTCTTAGGAAGAGGTCTTACGGAAGAGGACACTTCATCAGTTTGATGACTTTCCAACGCAAGAAGGAAATAGGACATCATCGGAGCAGGACGCTTTTGAGCTCCCAGATTGCTCTAGCATTGTTACTGTGAGAAGGAGGAGTCCCCTCGTCTTCTCACAGAATCAGTCCTTCTCGGTGGGCCTAAGTTCGCCAAGAGAAGGGCAGAACACAGTTGCCGCAGGAAGGATTCGAGGTCTGTCAAGCAGGCAAGTCTCCTTCTTCCTTCCTCCTCGCTCGTCGCCTTCTACAATTTCGCACCCAAGAACGCACAGGCGTTATATTGAGTGCGTTTCGGGAAGTGTCAATGAGCGTGACGAAGACGCAAGATATCGCACAGGCGGCCGTCGTCTTTGTCAGGAGTTGTGAATGTCCATAAAACTAGTCCTGACGAAGATCACACTCTGCTTAGGATGCTAGCGCACTTCATGAGCGCCGTCCCTCACAAGGACTCCTCTCAAGTTACTCGTGTTGACGCTTTTGGGTCCGCCGTGTCACGTCAGGAAGCTCTCCATGTCGCTTCTCTTGATGTTCGAAGGATGCCTTTCAGAACTCTGTAAGTTCCTTTTAGCGAGTTTCTTGAAGTGTTCATTTGCCTTACAAAGATGCAAGATGTCGCACAGGCGGCCGTCGCCTTTGTCAGGAGGTAAAGAAGGTCTTTAGGCTCGTCTGAACGACGATCGCCGTACATCTTTTCTTCTCCCACATTTCAGCATGAAGGCAATCGATGCGGCTCTCTATAACGCCCCTAAGGTGACCTTCCAGGATGCTTAGCGTTTTATGCATTCAGGATGCTCAGCAAGAACCTTGCTAAGATGCCGTTCAGAACACACTGCGTTCTTTACACTAATAAGCTCGGCAGCAAACTCGCGAAGACGCCTTTCAAGACGCTCAAAGGAAAGATGTTATTCAGGAAGCTCGGTGTTCAATGGACTAAGGATCGGAAAGCTTGCGAGGAAGCTTTTAAAGACGCTCAAAAGGATGTTATGCAGGCGTTCTAGACATCAGGATGCTCGACAGGACCCTCAAGAATACTCCTTTCAGGATGCGTGCCGTTCTATGCAATCAGGACGCTCGGCAAGCCCCTCGCGAGGATGCCTTTCGGAATGCTCTGCGTTCCTTTTTTGAGTGCGTTTCTTGAAGTGTTCATTGGCATTACAAAGACGCAAGATGTCGCACAGGCGGCCACCGTCTTTGTTAGAAGCTAAGGAAGGTCCTTAAGGCCCGTCTCCTCGCACACTTCAGGAGCAGCGTGCGGCTCTCCAGGACGCCTCTCAGATGGCCTTTTATGCATCACTGAGATGCCGTTCAGAACACTTGGTGTTCTATGAACCAATATGCTCGGCAAGACTTCTCACTGACGACGTCTTTTGAAGACTCTCAACGTCCTACTCATTGAGACGTGAGGAAGCTTTTGAAGATGCTCGAGGTCCTACACGTAGAGCCGCTCACCAGGACGCTTTGGGACGATGTCTTACACATCTTGAAGCGGAGGAGGATGCTTTTGAGGATGCTAGGCATCCTACGCGTCAAGACGCTCTAAGGAATATGTAGCAGGACGCTCTTCAGGCGAGTAAGCGTCCTATGCTTCAAGGCCTTCAGATAGAGGATCCCTTGCTCTCCTCTCTCGCAGTGGGCGTCGTGGAAGAAGGGGAAGGAGCTTGGTCTTGTCAAGATGTCCACTTCGCTTTCTACGAGGGGAGCGTTCAATAGAATCCATGACTTGATGAATTCCAGAAAAACTTTAACCAGATTTCGATGTCATAAAACGCCTCTTCTGCGTTCAGGACTGCGCTGCCGAAGGGGAACATTAGGGTCCTGCCTGCCGTAAGCCCAGTCTCTGACCAGGAATCCTGCCCCTTCCTCGATTTCGGTGGGAATCTGGAAGACTATATGCTCGAATTCCTGGATTACTTTCAGTTATGTAAGTGGGTTTCCCCCATTAGCAAGATACTAATTGTTTTGTTAATATACATTTTGTCAAGTAAGTGGATGACCCCTCATTGACAAAAATGAAACTCTTTGTCTCGTAAATGGGTTAGTTCTCATTGATAAAGATCTTAATAACATGTTATCGCGGAAGCGGATAAGCTCTCATTGACAAGATTCGGAAGAGCTCTCATTCATTAGTCAGAGGCTCGTCCATGAAAAAGACTTGTAGACGACGTCCATGAAGTCTTAGGTCTATTAACATAAGAAGATTGAACTGTCCTTTTCGGTCCTCGGTTCTCACTTGAGGATCTCCTTCGAATACTATTAATTCGTTCTCTTGGCGAAGAGAACGAAGACAGTCGATTTCCATTCTCTCTCTTCCTCGTCGAGGAAAGAATGTAGTAGAGAATTAGCTGTCCAAGTGACTACAATACTTACGTATTTTATCTTTGCGTTATATTTCTACTGTATGGTTCAAGTCATATACGCATATCGTAGTTACCTCTACGATGGCAACCGAAAGGACTGTTATTCTAAGTGTATTTAATCACCAGGAGTTTCCGGTGTAAGGACAAAGCTAAAAGGTATTGTTACGACAACACCAACTCAGCTTCTGCATTTAGCGAAATATGTTTCGCTTAAATATGCCTGCTTGAGAGTTTCCTTCTGCTCGATAATAATAATAAACCCATTCCTGCGTAGAATAGAGTAGCTGACAACTCAGGCAGAATAGTGCGAGGGCAGCGAGACGATGATTGAAGGCTGCTGTCACTGTGGATGACGCAGTATATTTAATTGGTACTCCCTGCAACCTTCCAGGAGTTTCCGATTTACCATTTGGATATTTAGGTAGTGTTACGACAACACAAACTCAACTTCTGTATTTAGCTAATTCTGTTTCGCTTAAATATGCCAACTTGAGAGTTTCTTTCTGTTCAAATAATAACAGACCTATTCCTTCGTAGAATAGAGTAGCTGGCAACTCAGGCATAATAGTGCGAGGAGGTGAACGTAAGCTGCTGTAACTGTACACCAACTCAGTACCAGCTAGCTCGCTGTTATGCGCGGTCAGTTACGTCTCTCTCCCGCGGGATTGATTGACTAACCGTATCTGTGCCCTACAATCGCGGACTTTAGCCTAGGATTGAGGGGAATTCTAACATGCATTGCATAAACATTGCCTTCGTTTGCTAAACAATTTTCAACAGAGATATCTCTTAGAACTTTCGGTGCTCTTTACCGCACTGTAGCAGGATTCTATAAGAGTCTACCGCTGCATAGCACTATAATAATGCTCTCCTGCTTAGGCAAAGCGCAGCCTTATTAGGGAAGGAAGCATGCTCGGTAGGGGAAGGAATGAGTCTGCTGGGGACCATTTCCTCCCTGAAGAAGTTTGTTTCCCTGAATAGACTGCAATTCAGACCTGTAGTTTTTTTTTTTCCTACCGGAAAAATGAAATAATATCCAAGATCTAGAAACTATTCTGAACATCTTGCAATGCTTCAAGTATCACCTCAGGTGATAGCGAAAAAGTACCAGGCATCTGGAGAGGGTGTCAGATGTCCTGGCACATAATCTGAAAGAATTGTAAGCAATTTGGTCGTCCCTACATTTGTCCCAGGGGAACAGATCAACTCGGACAATACCACATCTTTCTCGTAGTATCGAGAAACACTCTCGATCCCTGTTTGAGTTAATGAAAGAGAGCCTGTTATGACAACAGGCATGGAATGTAACGATCCTCAAGAGGTTCGTTACAGGATTGCACAACGTCCGTATGAATCTTCTCGATCTACGGCAACAGTTACTGACATCCGAGTAGAATCTTCGATTGGAAGTATATCGAGAGTTATTGAGACTTTAGGGACGTCCTTTGATTCATCTCTTCGCAATGTTTAGGACGAAGAAGCTTCCTCTACTCTGCTCCCTTATTCTCGATCTGGGAGCGGTAGCAATAGATGCCATCCTATAGTATTGAACGGGGATGGATGTTTAGTCTCTTTCCCCTATTTCAAACTCTTGGGAAATGTAATAAGATAATTCTTGGTGTCAGAGGGAGCGAGAAGAACACTGATCGCCTCATGTGGGCCTTCGAGAGGATGGGTTCACAGAGGTCACGTCCTTCCTAGAGTCAGTTTACTCTAACAGCTTCACTCCGAGAGGTATCTCAAAACCTCTCCGCTCTGAGTCTGACTGAGTTCAGACTGTCGAGAAGTTAACCGAAATGAGAGGTTTTTTCAAGACTAATGGCAAATGTCATTGCCAGGGCAAAGGAGTGCTGCCTATCTTACATTATACCAATTGGAGTGGGCCGTTTCTGGAAATAGTGCAGGAAAAAATGGTGTTCTTACACCTCGACCTCTGTGAATTGCATTACCGTCTTCCCTTTCCGTCTGAAGAATGGGATAAGCTGTCAATCCCGACTTTGTTCCGATACGTAATACAAACCCTCGGTCCTTTAACAATAGGAAGGTAACTAGCGGCAGCTGGGACGGTCGTAAGCTTCGAACAAGGGGAGAACGGTAGTTAACTGCTTGTCCGATCGTGCGCGCGCCCGCGCGCCCGAGAGGTGAAGAACCACTTTTGCTTTCGGCCGCGGGTGTGAAGGACGTGTTCGTCATCGCTCTCTGCCCGCTTCATCGTCGTATGCTTTGTTTATATTGTGTTTTCTACTAATGGTTTGTTTGACTTGAAAATGAAACTGTAAGTACACTGTTTTCATTTTCATTACTTAATTATGAATCAACATGGAGCTATCGCCGTAGATGCGGCGATTTCCGCTCTTTTCAAGAAATTGACTTGAATTATGTCTCGGTGTCGAGGGCGGGCGCACTCGCGCCGAGTCATGTATTTTGGGCGAAAGTGTGTAATTGAAAGATGTAAGTACTCTTTTTCATTATATTTTTGCCCTGTGCGTTCGTTGCCGAGAGCGTGATTGCGCTCGGCACGAGCCTCTTATTTTGTATTGAATAGAATGCAATGAAAGTGGATTTGCAATGCAGTTTTCTTTCATTTTCATTTATTAATTGCATCAAATTTAATTTTGGATCAATTTCCGCTCTTACCCGGGAATTAATCCTTACGTTTTATTGCTGTGAAAGTGAAAAATCGCAGTATGCTGTTTCATTTTTCATATATATTATGATAGCATCATATTATTATGGATCAAGTTTCCGCTCTTACCCGGGAATTGATCTTTCTTTCCCCCTTTAAGTTCTATGAAGTGAATCGCAAGTGCAGTATTCTGTTTCATTTTCATATTACTTTTCACTGCTGTGCGGGGGTAGAGGAAGCGAAGGTCTGCCAGGAAGTCGTCGGAAAGCTCTCCCGCGACTCCCTTGATATCCGATTCTTTGTCTTCTTTCCTGACCCCCGCTCAACTTCCTCATTGTATTTTGTATTTGGGGTCTTCCTTGCATTCGGGGTGGGGCATGTCTCCCCCCCGTGCGTGAGGGAACCCCTCTTACTAATCTGTCTGTGCTACCGCAGGTGCTACATCCGTGGGAGACGACCTTGGAACTGCGGCTGCAGGGCGTGCCTAGCATCCACGATCTGCTGCAGCGTCTAGCGAGGTCTGGGGCGGTGACCTTGGAGCGGTCTCCACTACAACCTCCACGGCCGCTTATGCTGCTTCCCCCCGCTGGTCTACACTCCCCATGCTGTGTCGGTGACGCCGTCTGCCGCTACTAGGGCCGGTCGCCGCTGTACCGAGGAGGGGTATGCCGCCGCCGCCTGTGTTGTCTTGTTGCCTGCCCCAGACTTCCGCTGTTCCAGCAGCTCGCCCCTGGACCGGCCGCCAGTACCCAGGTTCCCGCTGGCTGCCGATGATTCTAACGAGGCGATGGCTGGGCCTGCCGTACCTGCCGCTGATGTGGTTCCGCTACTGGCTTGGCTGTCCCCTTTCTGTGTTTACCGCTGCCGCTGTTCCTGGCGCTCCTGAGCTGGTTGCTGTTCCTGTCGCTCCTGGTTCCTGCGCCTGTCCATGCTGGTCTGCCCATGGTGTGTCTTCCCCAGTCCCAGGTCCTTCCGGACAGGTGCAGTTGGGCCGTGTTGCTTTTCAGCATAGGCCCCGACTCCGGCCCTGGATGGGGAGGAACCTGACGCCTGTCCTAGCGTGAAGGTGACGAAAGAGTTATGTGTCCCAAGGGTGGTCATCTTCGTCTTCGTCTGCTGCTGCCTCTTCCCCTTCGACTTCTAAGGCCCATAAGCCGAAGAAGATGAAGGCTTGCCTCCCCCCCTAAGAAGTATCCTTCGGAACTTCTAAGGGCCCGTCCCACCGAGGTGGGACGGGGGGTCCTTCTGCTGGTCCTCCTGCTCCTTCGGGAGCGGGGCCTGTCTCCCCTTCCGTAAGGAAGAGATAGACGGGGACCGGGGAGAGGAGTATCGGTTAGCAACTGGTACTTCCTCGCCTGGTGCTAGCGGCGATGCCGCTACGCCAGGTTCCGGCTCGGTCTCGGGTCGTTCGCGGGAGATCCCGAGTGTACGCTCTCCCTCGGGAGACTGTGCAGCCAAACAAAGTTTCGGCGCCAGAGTTTCGCTCGGCGCCAAGACCACGGCACGGAGCAGAAGGCTGGCGAGAACCGCTCAGGTGACTCTCGCCAGGCCAGCGGCCGCTCTCGCAGCGACCAGCTGGTAACCTGGGTCCCTTTCCCCCCTAAGAAGACTCCTTCGGGAACTTCGAAGCGCTCGTCTCACTCCGGTGTGACGGGGGGGTTCTTCTGCTGGTCCCTCCCCTGTTCCTTCGGGAACGGGGCCCGTCTCCTCTTCTGAGAAGAAGAAGAAGACGGGGACCCAAGGGTGTGCTGGCTACCGCTGGTACACGCCTTCGCCTGGTCTTGGCAGCTCTGCTGCTAAGCCAGTACCGGCTCTGTTCTCGTCCGCGAGAAGTTCCGATGTACGTCCTCCTTCGGGTGACCGTGCAGCCAAAGTTAAGACGCCTGAGTTCGCTCAGCGTCATGACCGAGGCACGGAGCAGAAGACTGTCGAGAGCCGCTCAGGTGACTCTCGCCAGGCCAGCGGCCGCTCTCGTAGCAACCAGCCGGTACCTCGGGTGGACGTGACGGTCTCTGACCGGCCACGGGTTGAGGCTGGGAAGATGGTCCCCCAGGTCCCCTGACGACGGTAACTAGCCTCGGCTGGTACCAGCGGTTTGACGTGCCGCGAGGAACGCTCACCGGTCTCACCGCGAAAGCGAGCTCTGCAGGTCACCTGACCGCCGCTCCCACAGGGACCGGGCGGATATGGTAACCAGCAGCAGCTCGTTCTGACGCACGGGACCAGGGGTCGACGTGCTCAGTCGAGCCGCTCGCCACAGGTGAGCGGCACGGCCAGGCCTGCAGATCGATCCCCACCGCGGGTTGGTGATCGGCTGCAGCCCCCCACGTACGCTGGTCCTGCCAGCGAGCGTGGGGGGGGTGAGTGTCAGGTCGTCTCTCCACCTTCAACTTCCTCGGGGGCACGCCGGGAAGAGCGAGGTATATAGGAGGGATCGTGAGAGATGCGCCGCTCACGATCCCGTCACGACGCCGCACGTGCCACGTATGGTCTTAGGACCAACGGGAACGTACGCGCAAGTGATTGGAGGCGACCGTCAGGGGGGGGGGGGGAGGGGGTAGCGTCAGTTCTGTCTCTCCGATAACCCTTCAACTTCCTCGGCTAGCGCCCCAGGAGAGGCGAGGTATATAGGAGTGATCGTGAGAGATGCGCCGCTCACGATCCCGTCCACGACGCCGCACGTGCCAGGTATGGTCTTAGGACCAGCCAGGACGTACGCGCAAGTGATTGGAGGCAACCGTCAGGGATCTGTTGCTGGTCCTTCTTCTGAAGGAGAGGGTCTTGGGAGCTGCTCTTGTTGGAGGGACTTGGACGGTCCTACTCCTCAAGACGCTGTAACTTCTGAGATTCAGAGTAAACTTTGCCCAGGTTATTGCACTGATTCGTCAGCACAATGACCTGGGGGAAGGATCGCCGCTCCCACCAGCAGAGCCCATGTCTCTGCTCGAGTCGTTTTGGGGCCCGAGAGGGAACCCAAACCGACGGTGGGTTTGCCGCGATCGGAGCTTGCCGATTCTGTCTTGAACCAGAGTCTCTCGTCTCCGGACAAGAAGGCTCTCTCAGTTCTGGCCGGTCGATCAAGCTACTTCCACCTCCTCTACTGCGACAGCGGCGTTTCTACGTGTCTTCGACACCGTATTTAAATACTCCTTCGGTCCTCCTGAGAGGTTTCGACCTCGACGAGGACTGGAATGAGTCGGAGGACGGTATCGGCTCTCTCCTGTCAGGTGTCGATCAGCCCCACCAGACGAACGTTCACAGTGGGGCGGCAGACCCTTACCTACAGTGAGAGTTCGTAACCCTCCTCGGGAAAACGTTTTCTTCCTCTCCTGACGATACGTTTTCCAGACTCTGAGAGGCCATCGCCGCAAGGCGATGGCTGCTCCTAATCTTCTCCAACTGCTAGTTCCAAAAAAAAAACCCTTTGGGAAGGCGAGCGAGTATCCATTCCTCCCCATTCCCTCTCTCCTTACGGCTACGAGGAAAGGGGAGGGATCCTACAGAGATTTCTCTGTTAGGATCCCGCACGTTGGGGACTGCGCTACCAGGGGGACCTTCTCGGTCCCTACCTGAACGTAAGAAGCCCCGGTTCGTTGAGGAGGGATCCTGCCCCATTCTCGATTTCCTACGGGAATCGAGAGGACCACCAGCCGATGTCGTTTGACGAATTCGGTGGGGGTTTCGCAG
The DNA here is from genome assembly GCF_015104395.2 of Macrobrachium nipponense. Taxonomy (NCBI): domain Eukaryota; kingdom Metazoa; phylum Arthropoda; class Malacostraca; order Decapoda; family Palaemonidae; genus Macrobrachium; species Macrobrachium nipponense. The sequence goes on along the minus strand of NC_087215.1, from coordinate 76,476,413 downwards.
GACTGCTTAGAAATTCTACGGAATTTCTAGCGCATTCAGAGTGTTCGAGTTCTTACGATCTCCAAACACTTAGGCGAGACCACGGTCCAAAGTGAGCGAGACGAGAATCCCCGATAATTGTTACACGATAATCGGGAACCTCGCCTATGCTCGAATTCCTGGAATTTTCTAGCATTGGAAAGAAGACTGCTGCTGAAGAAGACTATCTCACAGTAGGCGACCAACCTGGAATAGAGAATAACGGACGGGAACATCCAGTTTGGCTTGAACTATCGTCTTAGTATTCTATTCACCATTGAAGCTTTCCTTCGAGGAAGACTTCTTCACTCTCTTTGATAGAGACCGAAGGTGGTCGATCTCCAATCCTTATTTTGTTTTCTGAAGGAAAGAATTTAGGATGGAGATCGTTGTTCAGAATACCTACAAATATACTACGTATAACCTCGCGACATGATTCTGCTAAGCAGTTGAATGGTCCGAGGGGTAGGCGCATATCTGGTTATTCTACGGATTGCGACTTAGACGAGAAGTATTCTAATTGAACTGCAACTCGGGGTTGCCTGCAACCTCCCAGGGAGTTTTTCCCCCAGTTTCAATTTTATATACTTATGGTGTTGTCACAACAACACCATTTAAGCTTTTTATATGTACCGAAATTCGTTTCGCATAAATATAATTGCTTGTCGAGCATATCTTTTTATGCTCGGTGGTTCTAGCCGAACGCATTCCTTCGTGGAAAGGATTACTGGCAACTCAGGATGACGAGTCAGCGACAGATCTACTGCGTATTGAATTGCCCGAGGCATTTCAGTACCAGCTGCCGCTTCGAGATGCACGGTTGGTTATGTCTTCTTTCTCACCTGCTTTGATTGAATACCAACCGTATCTCTGCCCAACAATCACGGACTTAAGTCTCTGATTAACGGGGATTCTCGCATACATGAATGACCATCTACTGCTGTGACGCTAGTATTCATCGTCTTCGGTATTGCGAGAATTTTAAACAGAGATATCTATTCGACTCTCATCTTTCTGTTTACCGCACGTAACAGAATTCTGTAATAGTCTCTTGCTGCATCGTATCTCGATAATGCGAATGATTTTTTGCGGAATCTGAGTTTGTCCTCAAAAATATCTTGTATTCGGAGGTGTGCAATTGTTCATTGTTCACCCCGGATTAGCCAGACGTATTGAAAGACATCGCCTACTCCCACACCTGCCAGCTCTACTTCCAAACGTCATAGCCCATGAGAAGCAGTTCTTCAGGCTGGCTCTGTGTTTCATTACTGAAGAACGCCCGCGTTTCACTGCACACCGGGACAGCAATGAATGGCGGTTAGCGTTTTTCAGTCATTTGTAAGCACAGGTTTAGAACCTTGAGATTCCTTCTCTCGATTCAGCTGGAAGACGTACGTAGGTTGCATTCATTGCCTACCTTCGTCTTCAACGTCACATAGTGTTGTTTCTCCTTAAGCTGAGATTCAACGTCTATGAGATTTTCTTGCCATCAGGGACCTCGGTTCTTTTGAAGGCAATTGACTTTCGCCTTTTGAGCTTATGCATTAAGAGAATCATCGCCGCGCCGTCCGGCATCGGTGACTAACAAATATTTTATTTGTTTGGTCTCTCAGCATAACTCTTTAAAGGGCGAAGGTCACGTGACTTACCCGGATGCTTGGACAATTGCCTCTACTGATTCCGAACCAGTCAGTCGGCAGCTGTCAGAGCGCCTGAGTCAGTTACGAACTATGCTGTGGACTTAGTTCGGTTGTTCCAGAGCAATCATTACTTTGTCTTAATAGCTTGTCAGTATGAGTACTGTACATAACCAAAGTCGAGAAGAGGGATAGGTCATACGACTATTCCCTTCTTTTCGTCTTAGGTAACTGCATGACTTCTCTTGAGAAGTCAAGCACAAAGGGATGGGGATTTTTGTGTTGACGCTCGATTTCGTACCGATCTTCGTAGCGAAGACTCAAGAACCCTTCGGTAACTGACGATTGGTTCGAGTCCTTCACAATACCCTCCCTAATGACTTCACCGCCTCCGATACGAAGGCTATGCTGCTTTGTGTCCTGTGAAGGTCGCGCGACGGAAGCTGTCTGAAGAACCTCGACACCCAGGATGAGTGTGGACGCCTCTTCATCATTCTCTCGCGTTCCGCAAGAACTTCTCCGTGGCGCAGGTAATGAAGACAGGGGCCTGGTCCAACCGGACCGCATGCACCTCCTTCTACCTTCGGGATATTGCCCGCAGTTCCTTGGATCTTTTTCCTTGGGAACCGTGGTGGTTGCTCAACCACGTTGTGTAGTTAACCCAGACCCTCGCAGGCTGAACAGCATCGAGCCCTGGTGTGACCGTAAGAATGGATGAGGAATGAGAGTGTGACTGGCTCCCCTTCCCATCTTTTTCTTCTCTACCTCTGGGTAGAGGGACACGGTCGTCACCCTGCTGGGTAAGGACGAGATGCAGGTGAGCTACTCAAATCGAGCAACCATCCTATCCCTTTCAGTAGGGATAGGAGTAAATATCACCACTTCCTCCAAACAAGGGGGAGGAAGTGGATGCCAACTTGAGACAAACCCATCATTTTATGATTGTCTCTTGCAAACAGGAACAAGTTCTTGCTTGCTGGTACGAAGAGATACGCTTGCCTCTCTCTTAGACTTGGCCCAGAGGTCTGACCATTGATCCTGCGGTGCACACCCCGCCCGATCAATCGGACAGAGGTTTGGATCCCTCCCTTGCTCTTACGACCAGGGAGGCACTCCAGGGTTGGGACGAAACACCAGTCTGTTCACCAAAAGACTCAGATTCCTCCCACCAAGAAGTGAGTCTTCCTATTGTTAAAGGACCGAGGGTTTGTATTACGTATCGTAACAAATGACAATTTGTCGAAAATTGCATTTTCCTAACTATACAAACCTGAGTCCTTTACATATAGTCCCACCTCAATGCCACCCCGCCTCACTCTGCAACTTTTTGCATGGGCCTAAAGCAAAAGTGATTCTTCACCTCTCGGGCGCGCTTGCGCGCGCACGATCGGACAAGCAGTTAACTACCGTTCTCCCCTTGTTCGAAGCTTACGACCGTCCCAGCTGCCGCTAGTTACCTTCCTATTGTTAAAGGACTCAGGTTTGTATAGTTAGGAAAATGCAATTTTCGACAAATTGTCATATTAAAGAATACAGGAGTATGTTGTTGACGGCCTTTGGGCTTAGAGATTTGGATCTGTCAAACAAACAAAGCCCATTCACGATCTTTAAGGTCTGTGGAAGTCTTCGAAAACTGTCCAGATCGAAGATTCCATGCATGGAACTTAGACGTAGTCTGAAGTTCCCGATGTCGAAGCATTTCGATCCTCTCCTTTCTGTAAACTTAATGCACGTGACTAGAAAGCTAATTTTCTAACCACTCTAGCTACGACAAAGAGGGTTAGGGAGGTTTTAAACCATCATCAGACGTTTTGGCTTTAGAGAACATAATGCGGTGTGTTCTCTAAACCTTCCGTTTCTTGCCTAAGAATGAAAACCCGTCTAACCCTTTGGCCAGGAGTTTGGAAGTCAAGGGGATGGCATAAATTATTGGGCAGGAGCCAGAGAGACGGTGTGCCCTGTCTGGTCTCTCAAATTTTATCTAGATAAAACTAAGAAAGTCAAGGTCCTTCGGACAATCTGCGGGGGTTCCATAAAAGACCAGGCTTGCCCATGTCAAAGAACACCCTGGCGTTATTGTTAAGGAGTTCATTCAAAGAGGCTCATTACTCATGTTTGGACAAGGATTTGAAATCTTTTAAACTAAATGCTCACGAGGTGAGGGCGCGGCCTCGGAAGCATTTCAACAAAGCATGGCACTCAGTAACATCCTGAGTGCCGCGTTTTAGCGAAGCAACTCTGTGTTCGCTTCACACTACCTGAGGGATGTGAAGACGACATATGAGATCTGCTGCTCGCTAGGACCATACGTGTCCGCAGACAAAGTCTTGAAGGCAAGAAGTACCACTCATCCTATCCAGTAGAAAATGGTTAGGAAGAGATGTTAATTTTAGTTGTTGAGTCGCCGCCAATGGCAGACTTCTCAATTCGTAAGCCTTAGTTAAAACACCCTAACTTTGGCCTAGGTTGGTCAGGTGGTGATATATATTACTTCTTAGCCCTCATGGTATGGTCAATATGGTCTAGTCACATTGTGGTCACGCTCCCGTTGACAGATCATCTAGAACTCACCAGCTATACAGGTCACTACCTTGCTGGAGACTAGTAAAGCAAAAGCCGACTTGGGTGACAGTAATCACGAAGTCAGCTATGCTAACAGGTGGAACCAAGATGTCACTCATCTGCATGCAATTTGTTTCCCAAAATCCTTCTGTTCTGCCCCTTCCCACCTCCAAGGGTGGGATTCAGATATATATATATCTGGCAGGTAAGTGTCATGAACAAAATGATATTGTCATGATACAATAAAGTTTGTTCATACTTACCTGGCAGATATATATAATCAAGTACCCACCCACCTTCCCTCAGGGGACAGTGGCTTTAGAAAAATCGGAATAGAAGATGGGAATGGTTCCTGACACCCGCCTCCCAGCGGCGGGAATGGGTACTAACCACCTGACCGACCACTGCATGTGCTGGGAGTTTTGAAATTCTGTCGGACTTCGGAGAATACAGCTATATATATATCTGCCAGGTAAGTATAAACAAACTTTATTTTATCATGACAATATCATTTTTGTTGCCTATATTAGTGAAAGTACGAAACTTTTTATTCCTGGGGTCATGGTTTGAACTGAATTCATTTTTACCTTGTAATCGGTGGTTTGTTCCGACACGATATACAAACCATCAGTCCTTTACACTAGGAAGATTGCTTAAGCGGCAGCTGGAACGGTCGTAAGCTTCGAACAAGGGGTAACATAGTTAGCTGCTTGCCCGCCAGTGCGCGCGCAGCGCGACTGGGAGGCGAGGAACCACTTTTGCTTTCGGCCGCGTTGGGTGAAGACATGTTCGTCCCGCTCTCTGCCCGCTGATCGTCGTTCGCTTTGTGTGATTGATTTCTCTTTCTGGTTTGTGTCTATGAAAAAGGTGTATTGTAAGTCAGTGTCTTTTTCATTTTCTAATATGGATCAAGTTGATGATAATTCCCCACGCCCTACCATGTCACGCAGAATTTGTCCTGGCATGGATGGATGCCGCTGTGGGGCATTCAGATCATATGTTGAGGTAGATCCTCACGAGTTGTGTTCTCGTTGCCGAGGGCGTGATTGCTCTCGGTCAAATACTTGTTTGGTTTGTGATGATTGGTCCGAGGCGCAGTGGGTGTTGTACGAGGGGAGGAGGAAGAGAAGACCTGCCAGGGAGTCGTCGGGAAGTTCTCCTGCAACCCCCTTGGTTACGGATACTTCTTCTTCCTTCCTTCCTCCCGCTCAGCTCCCATGGTTGTTGCCTTCCCCCGCGGGGGGGTTTCGGAGTCCTTCTCCTCTCTCGATCAGGCGAGTGTGGAGGAGGGCGCCCGTTACCCGGATGTACAGTTGTTTACGGGGTCTTCCGTGCGTGAGGAAACCTCTAATCAACCCGACTCTTGTTCCTTCAGGTAGGACGTCCGTGGGTGATGATCTTGGACAGGTGTGGGCTGCGCTGGGACTGCAGGGCATGCCGAGCATCCAGGGGCTGCTGCAGCGTCTAGCGGGGTCTGGGGCGGTAACTCATGGAGCGGTCACCACCAAGACCACCACCATCTCCACACCTGCCTATGCCGCTCCCCCTCACCTGGTCTACACGCAACACGCTGTGTCGGTGACGCCGTCTGCTGCCATCCAAGGGCCGGTCGCTGCGGTACCGAGAGGGGGGATGCCGCCACCGCCTGGGCTCTTCGCGTTGCCTGCCCCAGACTTCCGCTGTGTCAAGAGCTCGCCCCTGGACTGTCCACCAGTTCCTAGGTTCCCGCTCGCTACCAAGACCGAGAGCACGATGGCTGCACCGCCCATTCCTGCCGCTCCTGTTGATGTTGGTTTGGCTGTCCCTGATGTCGGTGCTGCTGCTGATGTTCCGGCCGCCCCTGCTGTTGCTGAGATGATGGCTGCTCCTGCTGTGTGCCGCTCCTGCTGTTCTTGTCCCTGTCCATGCTGCTGCCCACAGTGTGTCTTCTCCAGTCCCAGGTCCTTCCGGACAAGTGCAGTCAGGCCGTGTTGCTTCGGCAATAGCCCCGGCTCCGGCCTGGATGGAGGACCTGACGACTGTCCTGAGGGAGCTGACGAAGAAGAGGAAGAAGAGGAGGAAGGTGTCGTCTTCGTCGTCTGCTGCCGCCTCTTCACCTTCGACTTCTAAGGCTCGCAAGCCGAAGAAGAAGGCGAGACAGGGGGTCCTTCTGCTGGTCCTCCTGCTCCTTCGGGCGACGAGCCGGGGCCCCCCGCCTCCCCATCCTCGGAAGAGGGGAAAGCGGGACCAGAGGGAGTGCCGGTTTCGACCGGCCCCTCCTCACCTGGCGTTAGCGGTTCTGCCGCTAAGCCAGGATCCGGCTCGGCCTCTCGTTCGCGAGAGATCCCGAGTGTACGCTCTCCCCCGGGAGACCGTGCAGCCAAAGTTTTGGCGCCAGAGTTCGCTCGGCGCCAAGACAGCGGCACGGGGCAGAAGGCTGGTGAGAGCTGCTCAGGTAGCTCCCGCCAGACCAGCGGCCGCTCTCGTAGCGACCTGCCGGTACCCAGGGTGGACGTGACGGTCGCTGACCGGCCACGGGCTGAGGCAGGGAAGAGGTCCCCCCGGCTGCTCGACGTGCTGCGAGCCCACGCACTGGCCTAGCCGCAACAGCGAGCGATGCCGCTCTCCTGACCGACGCTCCCACAAGGACCGGTCGGGTAGGGAGAGCGGCAGCAGCTCCTCTGACGCGCAGGACCGGCGTCGCTGTGCTCAGTCCAGCCGCTCCCCCCAGGCGAGCGGCGCGACCAGGCCTGCAGCTCGGTCCCCACCGCAGGTTGGGGATCGCCTGCAGCCCTCCAAGCCTACCGGTTCTGCCGGTGAGCGTGGAGGGAGCGTCAGGTCTTCCTCTCCAGTGCCTTCAACCTCCTTGGGTTATACCGGGAGGGGCGAGACACCTAGGAGCGATCACGAGGAGTGCGCTTCTCGTGATCCCGTCACGTTGCCATACACGCCGGGCTCGGTCCTAGGATCGACCAGGACGTACGTTCAGGTGGCAGGAGGAGACCGAGAGGGGTCTGTTGCTGTTCCCCCTTCTGAAGGGGGAGGGTCCCGGGAGTCGGCCTTGTTGGAGGGACTGGATGGTCCTACTCCTCGAGACGCCGTTACACCCGAGATCCAGAGGAACTTTGCCGAGGTTATTGCTCTGATTCGTCAGCACAATGACCTCGGTGAGGGATCACCGCTACCACCTTCCGAGCCCACGTCCCGGCTCGAGTCGTTCTGGGGCCCGAAGAGGGAACCCAGACCGATAGTGGGTCTGCCTTGATCCCAGCTCGCCAATTCAGTGCTTGACCAGGTAGAGTCTCTCGTTTCCGGATGGGAGAACTCGCTCGAGTCAGGCCGGTCGGCGAAGCTGCTTCCTCCTCCTCTGCAGCGACAGCGGCGTTTTTACGTGCCTTCTGAGGACCCGATGCCGCCTAAACAAGTTAACCCGGGGTTAGTTAGGCTAACACCGGGTGTGTCTCTGCAGCAGCTCCTGTCTGAGAACCTATGGTTCTCACAGCAAGAGGCACAAGACCTGGAACCTACCGCGATGGCAGCATTCCAGGCAGTCTCCTGGCTCGACCTGTGGTCCCTCACAGTGTCGAAAGTCGCGGCCAATTTCGGGGGCTCTGCCCTTGAGGAGGACCCGTCTTTCAGGAGGCTCTGCCAGTCTGGAGGTAGGGCTATCTCCTACCTAGCCCACCAGATGGCTAACCTGTGGGCCAACCTGGTTCTTCGGCGTCAGGACGCAGTCCTGACACGAGTATCCAGGGGGGCTGGGCGTGAGGCGGCACTCGGGCTGCAAAACGGACCGGTTCGGAGTTCCTCCTCTCTCTTCCCAGACGAGATGGTGGACGCTGCGGTAGAGAGACGGCGCACTGATGACAGTGACCGTCTTCTCCACCAGGCGGTTTCGAAGGCGGCTGGGCAGCCTCGAACCGCGGTCAAACCCAAGAGTTTGGCTAGCGCTTCCTCGGGGGCTAAGACATCTGCCACGTCTAAACCCCGGGGAAAGACTCTGTCTTCTTCTTCTGCGAAGGGGGGCTCTAACCAGCCCTCCTCCCAGCCCTCCTCCTCGCGAGGAACGGCTGGGAAGAAGTCGAAGAAAGGAGGGAAACACTAGGGACGGCGTTCCCCCTAATCTGCTGCCGAAAGTGGGGGGGTGCCTGGCGAGCCATTGGGCAACTTGGCAGCAATATGGCGCCGAGACCTTGGTAGTAGACGTCCTTCGGGAGGGATATCTACTTCCCTTCGAATCTCGGCCCCCCCTCACTTCTCACCCGGTCCAACCCCTGACGTATGTCAAAGGTTCTGCAAAGGACATCGCGCTGCGACAGATCAAGACCATGCTGAGCAAAGGAGCTGTGGAAATCGTCAGGGACCAATCACCGGGCTTCTACAGCCGCCTTTTCCTAGTGGAGAAGTCTTCGGGGGGGCTGGCGCCCGGTGATAGATCTCTCTCCCCTGAACCGTTTCGTTCGCCAGACTCGGTTCAAGATGGAAACGGCACGTTCCGTGCTCGATTCCATCAGGGGGAACGATTTCATGCTTTCAGTGGACTTGAAGGATGCGTATTTTCAGATACCCATCCATCAGTCCTCCAGGAAGTACCTCCGCTTCATCCTCGACGGGACGGTGTACCAGTTCAGGGCACTTTGTTTCGGTCTGTCAACCGCCCCACAGGTGTTCACGCGAGTGTTCACTCTGGTGTCTGCTTGGGCCCACTCGCACGGGATACGTCTTTTGAGGTATCTCGACGATTGGCTGGTCCTGGCGAGCTCCCGCTCGCAGTTGCTACAGGACAGGGATCGACTGCTCAGGTTTTGCCACGATCTGGGGATCGTGGTAAACTTTGAGAAGTCCGATCTCGAACCCAAGCAGAGGATGAAGTACCTGGGAAATGCTGATCGATACGGTAGCAGAGCAAGTCTTCCCCGCAGACTTGCGGATCAGCAGGTTCAGGGAGGCAGCGATCCGGTTTCTGTCTCGACAGAAGCAACCGGCTCAGCAATGGCAAGTCGTGATTAGACACCTGTCGTCACTCGAGAAGTTAGTCCCTCACGGGCGTCTTCACCTGCAGTCTCTTCAGTGGAGACTAAAGGAGAGTTGGTCACAGGCTCAGGACCCACCGCACTTCCCCGTGGCTCTCACGGAGGAGGTGAGATGGGACCTCGCTTGGTGGCTGGATGACAGGAACCTCTTAGAAAATGTGCGCAATTTCATGTAGAATAAAACGAAAAATATTTGAAGGTTGTAGCTTTTCTTATTTCCGAAATAATTGCATATAAAAAATATATATATAAAAAATTCTACATTCGGTCAACTTTAACTCATCAGATATGGTCGAAAACTGCAATTGTAAGCTAATACTCTTACAGTATAGTAATATTCAATCATTTGTCTTCATTTTGAAAGAAATTGGAAGTCTCTAGGACAATATTTAGATTTATGGTGAATTTTTGAAAAAAATATTTGTTTACGTCCGCGCGTTACGAATTCATACATTATTTTGTGATATTTTCTGTGTTGCTTTTATTGTTTTACAACGATAAAACGCTTATATTCTAGTAATATTCAAGTATTTACCTTCATTTTGCAATGAATTGGAAGTCTCTAGCACAATATTTCGATTTATGGTGAATTTATGAAAAAAATAACATTTTCTTTACGTCCGCGCGGTAACTCTTCCGAAAAAATCATACGTGCGATTGTGGTAATGTTTGCACCATTTTAAATTAGCCTTACATAAAGTTTTTATATATGACAATGTGCGCAATTTCATGTAGAATACAACTAAAAATAATTGAAGGTTGTAGCTTTTCTCATTTTTTGAAATATTTGCATATAAATCACGATAAATAGAAAAAAAACCACGTCTGTCAACTTTGACTCTACCGAATAGTCGAAAAACGCAATTGTAAGCTAAAAATCTTACAGTCTAGTAATATTCAGGCATTTATCTTCATCTTGAAACAAATTCGAAGTCTCTAGCAAAATATTTAGATTTATGGTGAATTTAAAAAAAAATCTTTCCTTCATTCCGCGCGCGGATTCTCCGACACAAATCTCCGAAATGCGTACGTACCATTCTCGGAATATTTGCTCCATTTCATATTAGGCATTTCATAGAGTTTTATATAAGAAAATGTGCGCAATTTCATGTAGAATAAAATGAAAAATATTTGAAGGTTGTAGCTTTTCTTATTTCCGAAATAATTGCATATAAAAAATATATTTATAAAAAAATTCTACATTCGTTCAACTTTAACTCGTCAGATATGGTCGAAAACTGAAATTGTAAGCTAATACTCTTACAGTATAGTAATATTCAATCATTTGTCTTCATTTTGAAAGAAATTGGAAGTCTCTAGGACAATATTTAGATTTATAGTGAATTTTTGAAAAAAATATTTGTTTACGTCCGTGCGTTATGAATTCATGCATTATTTTGTGATAATATTTTCTCTGTGTTGCTTTTATCGTTTTACAATGTTTTATATACCAAAATGGTCGCAATTTATTGTACATTACAACGAAATAAAAAGTAACTTGTTACCTTTAACCGTTTTGCGCACAGCGCGATTTGAATACAATTATATATGAAATTTCGTTTTTGCGCTATCATATATCGCATTATTTATATATGATAATGATAATTTTTTTCATTCTGATGGTTGCATACTACACTTCAGCCAATGACAAAAAAAGGAGCCAAAAACTGAACTCTTAATCTTGAAAAACTGAGTGCGCTGTGATTTTTTTGAAAAAAAATATTTTTTTCCCGCTTCCGCGCTCACTCTGAAACACCTCCGGCACACGGGAGACAATTTTTTTTTACCGCTTCGGCGTAAGAGGGTTAACAGAATCATGTCGCGAGGATAATATACATAGTATATTTGTAGGTTTCTGTACAACGACCTCCATCTTAAATTCTTTTCCCCTCGAGGAATGAGAATAAGGATTGGAGATCAACCACCTTCGTTCTCTAGTCAAGAGAGTGAAGGAGAAGTCTTTCCCAAAGGAAAGCTTCAATGGTGAACAGAATACCAAAGACGAAAGTTCAAGCCAAACTGGATGTTCCCTTCCGTTCTTCTCTATTCCAGGTTGGTCGCCTACTGTGAGATACTCTTCTTTCAGCAGCAGTCTTCTTCCAAATGCTAGAAATTCCAGGAATTCGAGCATTAGGCGAGGTTCCCGATTTCCGTGGTAACAATTATCGGGGTTTCTCGTCTCGCTCACTTTGGACCGTGGTCTCGCCTAAGTGTTCGGAGATCGTAAAAAACTCGAACACTCTGAGACTGCTAGAAATCTCTGTAGGATCCCTCCCCTTTCCCTCGTAGCCGTAAGGAGAGGGAATGGGGGAGGAATTGGATCTCGCTCGTCTTCCCAGTGGAACTAGCAGTTGGAGAAGAGTAGGAGCAGCCATCGCCTTGCGGTGATGGCCTCTCAGTCTGGAAAAACGTATTGTCAGAAACGTTTCCCCCCCTCCCCCTGAGGAGGGTTACGAACTCGCACTGTAGGTAAGGATCTGCCGCCACTGTCAACGTCGTCTGGGTGGGGCTGATCGACACCTGACAGGAGAGAGCTGATACCGTCCTCTGATCATTCCAGTCCTCATCGAGGTCGAAACCTCTCAGGAGGACTGAGGAGGGGGGGGGAGCGCTGCAATACTGTGTAGAAACACCGCTGTCGCAGTAGAGGAGGTGGAATTAGCTTGTTCGACCGGCCAGACCTGAGCGAGCCATCTTGTCCGGAGACGAGAGGCTCTACCTGGTCCAGAACAGAGTCAGAGTCGAGAAGCTCCGATTGCGGCAAGCCCACCGTCAGTCTGGGTTCCCTTCTTCGGGCTTCAGAACGACTTGAGCCATGACGCGGGCTCTGCTGGTGGGAGTGGCGATGTTTCCCCGAGGTCGTTGTGCTGACGAATCAACGCAATAACCTCAGTACAATTCCTCTGGATCTCGAAAGTCACAGCATCATGCAGAGTAGGACCGTCAAGCCCCGTCGAACAAGAGCATATTCCGAGAACCTCCCCCTCCCCCTTGAGGGGGAACTGCGATAGACCCCTCTCGGATTCCTCCTTGCACTGCGCGGTTACGTCCTGGTCGGTCCGAAGATTGTACCTGGTACTTACGGTGTCATGACGGATCGTGCGGGGCATGCCCCTCACGATCGCCCCGCTGTGCCTCACTCTTCCGGTGCAAACCGAGGAAGTTGCAGGCACGGGAGAGGAAGAGACATGACGGTCCTCTTTCGCTCTATGGCTTGGCAGAACCAGCGGGCTTGGAGGGCTGCGGCGATCACCAACTTGCAGGCCTAGTCGAGCCGTTTCCCCGGGGAAAAATGGCTGGACCGAGAACAGCGGCCCCGATCTCGTGTGCAGAGGAGCTGCCGCTGGTCCCCCTATCCGCCCGGTCCCTGTGGGAGCGGCGGTCAGGAGACCTGCAGAGACCAAGGTCGCAGTGAGACCGATGCGTGTCCTCGCGGCGCGTCATACCGCTGGTACTAGCCGAGGCTGGCGCCAACGATCGGGAGGGGGGGACCTCTTCCCAGCCTCAGCCCGTGGCTGGTCAGAGACAGTCACGTCTACCAGGGTTACCAGCTGGTGCGAGGAGCGGTCCCCCCCCCCCCCCCCCCCCCCCCCCCGCTGGCCTGGCGAGAGTCACCTGAGCGGCTCACACCAGCTTCTGCTCCATGCCACGGTCCTGGCACCGAGCGAACTCTGGCGCCAAAACTTTGGCTATACGGTCTCCCACGGGAGATCGTATACTCGGAACCTCTCGCGAACGAAAGACCAAGCCGGTACCTGGCGTAGCGGCAGCGCCACTAACACCAGGCGAGGAAGTACCGGTGGTAGCCGGTACCCCTCTGGTCCCCGTCTTCTTCTTCCTTGCGGAAGGGGAGACGGGCCCTGTTCCCGAAAGAGCAGGAGGACCGGCAGAAGAACCCCCCCGTCCCAGGGGAGTGGAACGTGCCTTTAGAAGTTCCCGAAGGAGCCTTCTTAGGGGGGGAAACCCGGGTTACCAGCTGGTCGCTGCGAGAGCGGCCACTGGCCTGGCGAGAGTCACCTGAGCAGCTCTCACCAGCCTTCTGCTCCGTGCCGCGGTCTTGGTGCCGAGTGAACTCTGGTGCCAGAACTTTGGCTGCATGGTCTCCCGCGGGAGACCATACACTCGGAATCTCTCGCGAACAAGAGACCAAGCCGGAACCTGCGAGGAAGTACCGGTGGTAGCCGGTACCCCTCGGGTCCCCGTCTTCTTCTTCCTTGCTGAAGGGGAGACGGGCCCTGTTCCCAAAGGAGCAGGAGGACCAGCAGAAGGACCCCCCCATCCCACCAGAGTGGGACGGGCCCTTAGAAGTTCCCGAAGGAGCCTTCTTGGTGGGGGGGGGGGCAGCCTTCTTCTTCTTCGGCTTGGTAGCCTTAGAAGTCGAAGGGGAATAGGCGGCAGCAGACGACGACGACACCTTCCTCTTCTTCTTCGTCAGCTCCCGCAGGACGTCAGATCCTCCATCCAGGAAGGAGCCGGGGCAATTGCCAAAGCAACACAGCCCGGCTGCACCTGTCCGGAAGGACCTGAGTCTGGGGCAGCAGCACCGTGGACAGGAACGACGTGGGCAGGAGCGGGAACAGCAGGAGCGGCGAGAGCGGCTGGGCCAGCAGCAAGAACAGCGGTAGCCGGGCAAGATACTGGCCCCCCCCCCCCCCCGGTACGGCAGGCAAGTCAGGTAACCAAGGAGGCTTAGCTTCAGCCATCGACATCCTGGGTACCAGTGGCAGGTCCAGGGGAGCTTTTGGGCAGTGGAAGTCTGGGGTCGGCAGCACAAAGAACCCAGGTGGAGCGGCACACCCCTCCTCGGTACTGCAGCGATCGGCCCTTGAACGGCAGCTGTCGGCGTCACCGTCATCACATGCGGAGTATCACAAGGTGAGGAGGGGCGGCGTACCCTGGGGTAGTGTTGTGGTGGTCACCGCTCCATGGGTGACCGCCCGCTACCCCGCCAGACGCTGAAACAACCCCTGGACACTAGGCAACACCCTGCAGACCCAAGGACGCCCACACCTGTCCCAGGGTTACTCGTTCTGCGGAAGCAACAAAAAGAGTGATTAGTGGAGGGGTACCCTCACATGGGGGGGGGGGGGTGGGGGGGGGCTAGCCCCACTGAACGAACGGGAGACCCTGAAAACAATTGTACGTTGGGGCACCGAGAGCCCTCCTCCACGCTCGACAGTTCGGGCGAGGAGAAGGACCCGGACAAAGAATCGGTTACCAAGGGAGTCGCGGGAGAGCTTTCCAACGACTTCTTGGCAGGCCTTCGCTTCCCCCGCCCCCGCACAGCATCCACTGCACCTACACCAATAACGTTACGGCGCGAGAGCAAACGTGCCCTCTGCACCGAGCGCAATAATAAAGATTAATTCCCGGTATGAGCGGGAACCAATCCATAATGAATATGATGCAATGAAATAATATATAAAGTGAAACAGAATACTGCACTTGCGATTCACTTTCACACAATATAAAAGGGGAAGGATCAATTCCCGGGTAAGAGTGGAAAACTTGATCCATAATCAAATAATATATGAAAATGAAAAAGAATACTGCTCCTGCGTTCACTTTCATACAAATTAAAGGGCTCGTGCTGCGAGCATTCGTGCCCTCGGCCCCGAGCGCACAGGGCAAAATATAAATGAAAAAGAGTACTGTACTTACAAGTTACACTTTCACAATTTCACCTAGAAATAAACGACTTGGCACGAGCGCGCTCCCGCCCTCGGCACCGAGAACATATTCATGAGGATCAACTTCAGGAAAAGAGCGGAAACCGCAGCATCTACGGCGATAGCTCCATTTCTAGACCCATAATTTATTTAATGAAAATGAAAACAGAGTACTTTCAATTTCATTTTCAAACCAAACAAACCGGTAGTGGAAAACACAATATAAACAAAGCGGGCAGAGAGCGATGACGAACACGTCCGCCACACACGCGGCCGAAAGCAAAAGTGATTCTTCACCTCTCAGGCGCGCAGGCGCGCGCACTGTTGGACGAGCAGTTAACTACCGTTCTCCCCTTGTTCGAAGCTTACGACCGTTCCAGCTGCCACTAGCTACTTCCTACTGTTAAAGGACCGAGGGTTTGTATAACGTATCGGAACAACTGGGCGCTTAAAAGCGTCCTGCTCCGATGACGTCCTATTTTCCTTCTGCGGTGGAGAGACGTCACAATGTTAAGGCAGACGATAGCAATTGCATGACGAGAGAGAG
>NC_087215.1:76380954-76460468 GCF_015104395.2 Macrobrachium nipponense | reverse complement strand
CGAGAGAGAGAGGACGAGAAGAGTCCTCCTCTATAAGCTTCTGTTTAAAGGGCACGAGTCCTTCCGAGAGCTCCAACCCCTGTACGGGGAGGACGCCTCGGAGGACGAGAAGCAATCCTTCAGGATTCGTGCACGTGCACGATCTTTGGCAGCCTGGGAAGCGTCTTCAGGTCCTGCCAAAGGGACGCCAGATCGGTGGGGGTTCCCCGTAACCCTTCTTCGGCTTTCGACATGCCCTCTCCCTGGTCCTGGGAGTCCAACAGAGGTCCAGGCCTAGAGGCATTATAGGGCCGATCTGACGCCCCCTCCACAAACACTATGGGGGAACTACACTTTCCACAAACACTGATTGGAGAGCGAGCACTTTAGATTCCAAGATTCGGATGGAATCCGCAATAACAGAAAGGGCATTACCTCTCGCAGACATAACCTAATGGCCTGTAGGCCATACTATAGGGTTAGGCAAAACAAAGTCTACAGGAAGGTTAGCAGGTTCACTACCCTGACTTCTGTTTACTGATGCAGTCTTTGAGGAAGACCCCCTGATTCAATCACGCTCTAATTTGCGTACATACGAATCATACGTCTTCCCTTCGGAATCAGTCAAACTCTCACACTCCTTACCTCGATCTTTCAACAAAGAAACATGACCCGTACACCTCGTGCATACCCAGTGCGGATCTACCGAAGCTTTCGGTAGCCTCACCTTACCTTGCAGACAGCACACTCTGAAACTAGCCTAACTAGATTCAGATATTTTATGCAAAGATGAATTAAAACCAAATTCAAATCAATTTATGATAGCGTATGCCTAGCCACAAATCCAAGTTAATAAATCAAAAGACAATTAGGATATTAGCGGCAATGAAGTTTCAAAATCCTAAGACGGAGGTACTGAAAACAGGTGTTTACAGTACCGGCAACAGAGAAAATCTGAATAGAAAATGGGAATGGTTCCTGATACCCGCCTCCCAGCAGCGGGAATGGGTACTAACCACCTGGCTGACCACTGCGTGTGCCGGGAGTTTTGAAATTCTGTCGGACTTCAGAGAATACAGCTATATATTTATCTGACAGGTAAATGTCATGAACAAAATTGCATTTTTCCTAACTATACAAACCTGAGGTCCTTTAACAATAGGAAGGAACTAGCGGCAGCTGGAACGGTCGTAAGCTTCGAACAAGGGGAGAACGGTAGTTAACTGCTTGTCCAACAGTGCGCACGCCGCGCGCCTGGGAGGTGAAGAATCACTTTTACTTTAGGCCCATGCAAAAAAACTGCAGAGTGAGGGGTGGCATGAGGTGGGGGACTATATGTAAAGGACCTCAGGTTTGTATAGTTAGGAAAAATGCAATTTTCGACAAATTGTTATTTGTTCCGATACGTTATACAAACCCTCGGTCCTTTAACAATAGGAAGACTCACTTCTTGGTGGGAGGAATCTGAGTCTTTTGTGAACAGACTGGTGTTCGCCCAACCTTGGAATGCCTCCCTGGTTGTAAGAGCGAGGAGGGATCGAAAAAGCCTCTGTCCGATTGATCGGGGTGTGCACCGCAGGATCAATGGTCAGACCTCTGGACCGAGTACTAAGGAGGGAGAGGCAAGCGGTATCTCTTCGTACCAGCAAGCAAGAACTTGTTCCTGTTTGCAAGAGGCAACATAAAGTTATGGGTTTGTCTCTTGTTGGCTTCCACTTCCCCCCCCTTGTTGGGGGAAGTGGTGGATAATTGCTCCCATCCCTAGTGAAAGGGATAGGATGGGGCTCTGTTGAGTAGCTCACCGGCATCTCGTCCTCTTCCAGCAGGGTGACGACCGTATCCCTCTACCCATAGGTAGAGGGGAAGAAAAAGATGGGAAGAGGAGCCAGTCACACTCTCATTCACTCATCCATTCTTACAGTCACACCAGGACTTGATGCTGTTCAGCCTGCGAGGGTCTGGGTTCACTACACAATGAGTTGAGCAGCCACCACGGGTCCCAAGGAAAAAGATCCAAGGACTTGTGGGTAATATCCGAACCGGTTAAGGAGGATAAAAGAGTGTGTGTGGTGGTTGGACCAGACCTCTGCCTTCAGTACCTGCGCCACGGAGAAGTTCTTGCGGACAAAGCAGCATCTCCTTCACATCGAAGGCAGTGAAGTCCATTAGGGAGGGGATTGTGAAGGACTCGAACCGATCGTCAGGGACCGAAGAGTTCTGAGTCTTTGCTACGAAGTTCGGTACGAAATCGAGCGTCACGGATCCCTATCCCCTGGATGCTTGACTTTGCAGGAAAAGTCATGCAGTTCCCTCAGAGGAAAAGAAGGGAATAGTCGCATGACCTATCCCTCTTCTCTACTTCGGTGATGTCCAGTACCCATACTGGTCTGTCCGTCTGCAGCGAAGTGTCTCGCATCCTCCTATCCCCATGCAGCGAAGTTCTTCTTCTCAGTAGTGGATAGGACACCGACACTCCATGGTGGGTGTCGATGGTATGGGTACTGTGACAAGCTATTAGAACGAAGTCATGATTGATCTGGAACAACCGAACTAAGTCGACAGCGTAGTTCGTAACTGACTCGGGCGCTCTGACAGCTGCCGACTGACTGGTCCGGTATCGGTAGTGAGGCAAGTTGTCCAAGCATCCGAGTAAGTCACGTGACCTTCGCCCTTTAAAAGGGTTATGCCGAGACCAAACAAATATGACAATTTGTCGAAAGTTGAAGGGACTGGACTGCCTGATGGTACCGTTCGATGTGCGGTTGGGCGAGAAGGTTGTGCCAGGGGGGAATCTCTCTTGGTGCCTCTGCGAGAAGAGCCAGCAGATCCGGATACCAGACGGCCTGCGGCCATCTGGGGGCCACTAGGATCATCCTGAGGTTCAGGGTGGCCAGCACTCGGCTGATCACCTTGTGAATCAGGCAGAATGGAGGAAAGGCGTAGGCGAAGAGATTGTTCCAGGACTGCTGAAGTGCGTCCTCTGCAGCTGCCCATGGGTGAGAAGAAAACCTGGAGTTTTCTGTTGTGCCGGGTGGCGAACAGATCGACCACTGAACGCTCCCACAGGTTGAAGAGCCTTTTCCACCACGTCCCTATCACCTGATCCCGACGGCTGAGCTTGTCCGCTACTACATTCCTCTTGCCTGGGATGTAGCGTGCTGACAGCTCTATTGAGTGAGTGATGGCCCACTCATGCACCTGCATTGTCAACTGGTGCAACGGGAGAGACATGAGTCCCCCCCCCCCTCTTTGTTGACATATGCCACTACTGTGGTGTTGTCACACATCAACACCACCGAGCATCCCATCAAGCGGTCCTGGAATTCTTGGAAAGCGAGGAATGCTGCCTTGAGTTCCAAGACATTGATGTGAAGGTGCTTGTAGCGATTGTTCCACACACCTGAAGCCAGCAACTCCTCCAGGTTTGCGTCCCAACCCTCGGTGGATGCGTCTGAAAACAGCAACATCTCTGGGGGTGGGGGGGGGGGGGGGGGGGGAGTGCTAAGAGGCACTCCCTTTATATATAAAACTATGAAATGCCTAATATGAAACGGAGCAAATATTACGAGAATGGTACGTACATATTTCGGAGATTTGTGGCGGAGAATCCGCGCGCTGAGGGAAGGAAAGATTTTTTTTTAAATTCACCATAAATCTAAATATTTTGCTAGAGACTTCGAATTTGTTTCAAGATGAAGATAAATGACTGAATATTACTAGACTGTAAGAGTTTTAGCTTACAATTGCGTTTTTCAACCATTTCGGTAGAGTCAAATTTGACCGAACGTGGTTTTTTTTGTTTTTTTTTCTTTTATCTTGATTTATATGCAAATATTTCAAAAATGAGAAAAGCTACAACCTTCAATTATTTTTTGTTGTATTCTACATGAAATTGTGCACATTTTATCATATATAAAACTTTATGTAACGGCTAATTTAAACATTACCACAATCGCACATATGATTTTTTCGGAAGAGTTACCGCGCGGACGTAAAGAAAATGTTATTTTTTTCATAAATTCACCATAAATCGAAATATTGTGCTAGAGACTTCCAATTCATTGCAAAATGAAGGTAAATACTAGAATATTACTAGAATATAAGCGTTTTAGCTTACAATTGCGTTTTTCGACCATTTCGGTAGAGTCAAAGTTGACCGAAGGTTGAAATTTTGGCAATTATCGTTATTTATATGAAAATATCTCAAAACTGATAAAAGCTACAACCATGGGTTGTTTTAGTTGTATTGTGCATGAAATTGCGCACATATCCCATAATATAAAACTTTATATAACGGACTAATTTTAAAATAGTGCAAACATTACCACAATCGCATGTATGATTTTTTTCGGAAGAGTTACCGCGCGGACGTAAGGAAAAAGTTTTTTCATAAATTCACCATAAATCGAAATATTGTGCTAGAGACTTCCAATTAGTTGCAAAATTAAGGTAAATGATTGAATATTACTAAAATATAAGAGTTTTAGCTTACACATGCGTTTTTACGACCATTTCAGTAGAGTCAAAGTTGACCGAAGGTTGAAATTTTGGCAATTATCGTTATTCATATGAAAATATCTCAAAAACTGATAAAAGCTACAATCATGAGTATTTTATTGTTGTATTCTACATAAAAATGCGCACATTTTCATATATAGTACTTCATGTAACGGCTAATTTACAATGGTACAAAAATTATGTCAAAGTGACGAAATAGTTTCCGAGATGTGTCACAGATACTTTTTAGTGCGGCAAGAAAGAAATTCGCGCTTGCATGCCTGCGTAACGATTGTAAACAAAACAACACCTTGATCCGTGAACTCCCAGCATCCCCCAAGGCGCGTGATTCAAGTTTTAGGCTGGTAGGCCTATAAGTATTTTTCCGCGAATTTAAAAAAAACTTTTGTAAGTCGACGTAAAATACGTCCAGTCGGCACACGGGAGACAAAAAATGTCAACGTAAAATATGTCCAGTCGGCGTAAGAGGGTTAAGCAGTTGAATTGTCCGGGTTGTAGGCGCATACCGTAGTTAACTCTACGGATTGTGACCGAGACGACTAGTATCCTAATTGAACTGTAACTCGGGGCTGCCTGCAACCTCCCAGGAGTTACCAGTTTCGATTTTAGATACTTATGGTATTGTGACGACAACACCAACTCAGCTTTTGTATTTACCGAAATTCGTTTCGTTTAAATATAATTGGTTGAGCATATCTTTTATTTATGCTCAATGGTTCTAGCCGAACGCATTCCTTCGTGGAATGGATTACCTGGCAACTCAGGATGACGAGTCAGCGAGAGCTACTGCGTATTTGAACTGCCCGAGGCAGCTCAGTTGCAGCTGGCTCTCCGAGATGCACGGTCGGTTATGTCTCTCTCCCTGCATTGGTTGACTACCAAACCGTATCTCTGCCCAACAATCACAGACTTAGGTCTCTGATTAACGGAGATTCTCGCATACATAAATGACCATCTACTGCCGTGACACTCGATTTCATGGCTTTCGACATTGCGAGAATATTCAACAGAGATATCTCTTGGACTCTTCCATCTTTCTGTTTACCGCACGGTAACAGAAGTCTGTACTAGTCTCCCGCTGCATCGCACTGCGATAATGCGAATGATTTTGCAGATATCTGAGTTTGTCTTCAAAATATGTCGTATTCGTAGGGGTGCAATTATTCATTGTTCACCCCGAATTAACAGAGTTATCGGAAGACATCGCCTACTCCCCGACCTGCCAGCTCTACTTCCAAATGTTCAGCCCATGAGAAGCAGTTCTTCAGGCGGCTCTCCCTTGTGTTTTCATTACTGAAAAGCACCCCGCTTTTATTGCAACTACGACTCCTCACCGAACAGCAATGAAATAGCGGTTAGCGTTTTCAATCATTTGTAAGCACAGGTTCAGAATCTTGAGAATCCTTCTCTCAATTCGGTTGCATTCAATGTCTACCTTCGTCTTCAACAGCACATAGTGTTGTTTCTCCTTAGCTGAGATTCAACTACTATGAGAATGTCTTGCCTTCAGGGACCTCGGTCTCTAGAAGGCAATTGACTTTCGCCTGTTGGGCACATGCCTTAAGAGAATAATCACCTCGCTGTCCGGCATCGGTGACAAACAAATACACTATTTGTTTGGTCTCTCGGCATAACCCTTTAAAGGGCGAAGGTCACTTGACTTACTCGGATGCTTGGACAACTTGCCTTACTACTGAACCAGTCAGTCGGCAGCTGTCAGAGTGCCCGAGTCAGTTACGAACTACGCTGTGGACTTAGTTCGGTGGTTCCTGAGCAATCATTACTTCGTCCTAATAGCTTGTCCCAGTACCCATACCATCGACATCCACCATGGAGTGGCGGTGTCCTATCCACTACCGAGAAGAACTTCTCTGCATGGGGATAGGAGGATGCGAGACACTTCGCTGCAGACGGATAGATCAGTATGGGTACTGGCCATCACCGAAGTCGAGAAGAGGGATAGGTCATACGACTATTCCCTTCTTTTCCTCTGAGGGAACTGCATGACTTTTCCTGCGAAGGGATGGGGATCCGTGACGCTCGATTTCGTACCGAACTTCGTAACAAAGACTCAGAACTCTTCGGTCCCTGCCGAATGGTTCGAGTCCTTCACAATCCCCTCCCTAATGGACTTCACCGCCTTCAATGTGAAGGAGATGCTGCTTTGTCCGCAAGAACTTCTCCGTGGCGCAGGTACTGAAGGCAGAGGTCTGGTCCAACCAGACCACATGCACCTCCTTCTACCTTCGGGATATTGCCCACAGGTCCTTGGATCTTTTTCCTTGGGACCCGTGGTGGCCGCTCAACACGTTGTGTAGCGAACCCAGACCCTCGCAGGCTGAACAGCATCGAGTCCTGGTGTGACTGTAAGAATGGATGAGTGAATGATGAATGAGAGTGTGACTGGCTCCTCTTCCCATCTTTTTCTCCCTCTCTACCTGTGGGTAGAGGGATACGGTCGTCACCCTGCTGGATAAGGACGAGATGCAGGTGAGCTACTCAACAGAGCCCCATCCTATCCTTTTCACTAGGGATGGGAGCAATTATCCACCACTTCCCCCAACAAGGGGGAGGGAAGTGGAAAACAACAAGAGACAAACCCATAACTTTATGTTGCCTCTTGCAAACAGGAACAAGTTCTTGCTTGCTGGTACGAAGAGATACGCTTGCCTCTCTCTTAGTACTCGGTTCAGAGGTCTGACCATTGATCCTGCGGTGCACACCCCGATCAATCGGACAGAGGCTTGGATCCCTCCCTCGTTCTTACGACCAGGGAGGCATTCCAAGGTTGGACGAACACGAGTCTGTTCATCAAAAGACTCAGATTCCTCCCACCAAGAAGTGAGTCTTCCTGTTGTTAAAGGACCGAGGGTTTGTGTAACGTATCGGAACAAATGACAAATTGTCGAAAATTGCATTTTTCCTAACTATACAAACCTGAGGTCCTTTACATATAGTCCCACCTCATGCCACCCCTCACCCTGCTTTTTTTGCATGGGCCTAAAGCAAAAGTGATTCTTCACCTCTCAGGCGTGCTCACTGTCGGACAAGCAGTTAACTACCGTTCCAGCTGCCACTAGCTACTTCCTATTGTTAAAGGACCTCAGGTTTGTATAGTTAGGAAAAATGCAATTTTCGACAAATTGTCATATCGTTATCATTGTCACTGTGAGAAGGAAGAAGGCGTCCCCTTGCCCCTCGTCTTCTTACAGGATCAGCCCTTCTTGGTTGGCATCGTTTTCGCCAAGTGAAGGGCAAAACACATTTACCGCAGGAAGGATTCGAGGCTGTCTGTCAAGTCAGTCTCCTTCTCCTTCTCCTTCTCCTTCTCCTTCTCCTTCTCCTTCTCCTTCTCCTTCTCCTCGCTCGTCGCCTTCTACATCCTCGCTCCCAAGAACGCACAGGCGTCCTTTTGAGGTCGATGAGCATGACAAAGACGCAAGATGTCGCACAGGTGGCCATCGTCTTTGTCAGGAGTTGCGAACGTCCATAAGACTCGTCCTGACGACGATCACCGTACATCTGCTTATGACGCTAGCGTGTTTCATAAGTGGCACTCCTCTCGCAAGGACGCCTCTCAAGTTGCTCGTGTGACGCTTTTGGGTCTGCCGTGTCACGTCAGGAAGCTTTCCATGACGCTTCTCTTGATGTTCGTCGCTCTCCTCTTCGGGACGCTCTTCAAGACGCTCACAAGGACGTTATGCAGGACGCTCGGCGTTCTATACATCAAGATGCTCGGCAGGACCCTCGAGAGGACTCCTTTCAGGATGCTTGGCGTTCTATGCAATCAGGACGCTCGGCAAGTTCCTCGCGAGGATGCCTTTTGGAACGCTCGGCGTTCCCTCTTTGAGCGCGGTTCTGGAAGCGTTCATTTGCCTTACAAAGACAAGATGTCGCACAGGCGGCCGTCGCCTTTGTCAGAAGGTAAGGAAGGTCCTTAAGGCTCGTCTTGAAGACGATCGCCGTACGTCTTCTCATAGTGCTTGCGCACTTCAGGAGCGGCGTGCGGCTCTCCATTACGCCTCTCAGGTGGCCTTTCATGCATCAGGACGCTCGGCAAGATCCTCACTGAGATGCCGTTCAGAACACTTGGTGTTCTATTGTTACCATACGCTCGGCAAGACTCTCGCGAGGACGCCTTTTGAAGACGGAAGACGCTCGACGTCATAAACATCGAGACGTTCGCCAGGACGCTTGCGAGGATGCTTTTGAAGACGCTCGATGTCTTACACATCTGGATGCTAGCGAGGACGCTTTTGAAGACGCTCGGCGTCTTACACGTCATGACGCTCGGCAGAGCACTTGCCAAGACGTTCTTCAGAACGATAGGCGCCCTACGCATCAAGATGTTCGGCAGGACTCCTGCAAGAATGCTCGTCAAGAGGACGCTCTTCAGGACTCTCCACAGGATGTTCATTTACAGGAACTTAATAAAGATTCGGAGTTGGTGGTGAGGCATACCCGAACTTCTTTGAACCCTCCTTCAGATAGAGGACCCCTGTTACGAACGGGACCTCAGGGTTTGATTATCGGACACTCTTCAGAACACTCTGCAGCAGGATCCTTTACAGGAACTTTGCAAAGCTTCGGAGTTGCTATTAAGCATTCCCGACTTTCGTCTTTGAACCCTACTTCAAGTAGGAGACCCCCTTTTACGAGGTGATAGCGAGAGGACGGGTCTCAGGGTTTCATTGCTTCGCGGTTGGTTTGGGACCCTTCTCCTTTTCCCGTAAGGGAGACAGAGTCCTTGAGCGACTCGCAACCTGCGAACGAAGACATCTTCTGTAAGACTTGTTTGTTGACAAGTTTCGGCCCTCGGTCCCTTGCTCTCCTCTCTCGCAGTGTGCTTCGTCGAAGAAGAGGAAGTAGCCTGGTCTCGTCAAGATGTCCACTTCGCTTTCTACGAAGGGAGTGATCAAAAGAATTCATGACTTGATGAATTCCAGGAAAACGCAAGGCAAGACTTCCTTTGCCCTACTTCCAGCAAGGTTAAGCGTAATAGCAGGAATCTGATATGAAATGGGAGAGGAAGCTGGTTGGAGAGTTCCTTCCTCTTCCCAGGACGATTTTGCCAGCCAGATAGATCATCTGAAAGGGCTGTTCAGGACCATGGATATTTTTAGCTCCTGGATTGGTATTTCAGAGCCTTGGACCTGCAGTCTCGGGGCCCTAACTCTCTCTCTAGAATAACTATCCAACCTGCATGGATAAGTAGTCAGGTTGGTTCTGATGAGCTGGCATCTAGAAGAAGACTCTAGTAAACTTTAAGCAGATTTCGGTGTCATAAAACGCCTCTTCTGTGTTTGGGACTGCGCTGCCGAAGGGGAACATTAGGGTCCTACCTGCCGCAAGCCCAGTCTCTGACCAGGAATCCTGCCCTTTCCTCGATTTCTGCGAGAATCGGGAAGACTTTATGCTCGAATTCCTGGATTAAATGTTTTGTCAAGTAAGTGGGTAACCCCTCATTGACGAAATATAGACTCTTTGTCACGTAAATGGGTTAGTTCTCATTGACAAATATCTCAATAACATTTTATCGTGTTAGCAGATAAGCTCTCATTGACAAGATTTGGAAGAGCTCTCATTCATTTGCAGAGGCTCGTCCGGGAAAAAGACTTGTAGACTACGTCCATGAAGTCTTATGTCCAATATACATAAGAAGCTTGAGCTGTCCTCTTCGGTCATCGGTTCTCACTTGAGGACCTTCTACGACTAGTACTAAATTCGTTCTCTTGGCTAAGAGAACGAAGACAGTAGTTTTCCATTCTCTCTCTTCCTCGTCGAGGAAAGAATGTAGTAGAGAACTAGCTGTCCAAATGACTACAATACTCTACGTATTTTACCTTTACGTTATATTACTACTGTATGGTTCAAATCATATACGCATAACGTAGTTACCTCTACGGATGGCAACCGAAAGGACTATTATTCTAAGTGCATTTAATCGGTACTCCGGCAACCTTCCAGGAGTTTCCGGTTTCCCTTTTAGATTTTTAAGGTATTGTTACGACAACACCAACTCAACTTCTGTATTTAGCGAATTCTGTTTCGCTTAAATATGCCTGCTTGAGAGTTTCTTTCGGCTTGATAATAACAACAACCTTTCCTTCGTAGAATGGAGTAGCTGGCAACTCAGGCATAATAGTGAGAGAAGGCGAACGTAGGCTGCTGTCACTGTAGACCAACTCAGTACCAGGTATGTAGTTCTCTGCCATGCGCGGTCGGTTACGTCTCTCTCTCCTGCGGGATTGACTGACTAACCGTATCTCTGCCCTACAATCACGGACTTTAGCCCCGGGTTGAGGGGAATTCTAGCATGCATGAATGAGCATCGCCTTCGTTTTGTGAAGAAATTTTTCAACAGAGATATCTCTTAGACCTTTTCGGTGCTGTTTCTCGCACTGTAACAGAATTCTGTACGAGTCTACTGCAGCATAACACTATAATGCTCACCCGCTTATGCAAAGCGCAGCCTTATTAGGGAGGGAAGCATGCTCAGTGAGGGAATGGATGAGTCTGCTGGGGACCATTTCCTCGCTGAAGAAGTTTGTTTCCCTGAATAGACTGCAATTCAGACCTCTACAGTTTTTCCTACCGGAAAACTGAAATAACATCGAAGATCTAGAAATGATTCTGAACATCTCTCAGTAGGTCAAGGATCACCTCAGGTGATAGCGAGAGGGTGCCAGGCATCCGGACAGGGGTACAGATGTCCTGGCACATAAGATAAAAGAATTGGAAGCAATTCGGTTGGTTCTCCAGTTCCTCAAAGAACGAGTTTTTGGCCGAGTGGTCCAGATCAACTCGGAAATCCACAGCTCTCTCATATCTCTAGAAGTATCGAGAAACACTCTCTTCGTCCCTGTTTGCGTTAACGAGAGAGAGCCTGTTATGAGCACAGGCACGGAACGTAACGATCCTCAAGAGGTTCGTTGCACGATTGCAACACGTCCGTGCGGAACTTCTCGATAGACGGCAGCAATTACTGACGTCTGAGTAAAATCTTCGCTTAGAAGTGTGTCGAGATTTGTGGAGACGTTGGGGACATCCTTTCATAGATCTCTTCGCAATGTTGAAGAAGAAGAGGCTTCTTCTAGACTGCTCCCTTATTCTCGATCCGAGAGCGGTAGCAATAGACGCCACCCTATAGTATTGAATGGGGATAGATGTTTAGTCTCTTCTCCCCTATTCAAACTCTTAGGAGATGTAATCAGATAATTTCCAGCGTCAGAGGGAGCGAGAATGACGCGGATCGCCCCATGTTGACCTTCGAGAGGCTGGATTCACAGAGGTCACGTCCTTCCTAGAGCACTTTCCAAGGACCCTTCCCGAGAGAGTCGGTCTACTCTAACAGCCTCACTTTGAGAAGTACCTCAAAACCTCTCCGCTCTGAGTCTGACTGCGTTCAGACTGTCGAGAAGTTGACCAGAATGAGAGGATTTTCAAGACTATTGGCAAGTGTCATTGCCAAGGCAAAGAAGTACTGCCTATTCTGCAGTGTACCAATCGGAGTGGACCGTTTCTGGAGATAGCGCAGGAAGAATGGCTTTTCCTCCACCTTGACCTCTGTGAATTACATTACCGTCTTCCCTTTCCGTCTGAAGAATGGGATAAGCTGGCAGTTCCAACTATTAAAGAATACGGAAGTATGTTGTTGACGGCCTTTAGGCTCAGAGATTTGGATCTGTCGAACAACAAAGCCCTTCACGATCTTTGAAGTCTGTGGAAATCTCGAAACTGTCTAGATCGAAGCTTCTGGCATGAAACTTAAGACGTAGTCTGAAGTTCCTGATGTCAAAACATTTCGAACCTCTCCTTTCTGTAAACTTAATGCACGTGACCAGAAAGGCTAATTTTCTAACTACTCTAGCTACGACAAAGAGGGTTAGTGAGATTTAAGCCATCATCAGACGTTTTGGCTTTAGAGGACATAATGCGGTGTGTTCTCTAAGCCTTCCATTCTTGCCTAAGAATGAAAACCCGTCTAACCCTTGGCCCAGAAGCTTGGAGATCAAGGGGATGGCACAAATTATTGGGCAATAGCCAGAGAGAGTCCTGTGCCCTGTCGGGACTCTCAAGTTTTATCTAAATAAAACTAAAGAAAGTCGAGGTCCTTCGGACAATCTGTGGTGTTCCGTAAAAAGACCAGACTTGCCCATGTCGAAGAACGCCCTGGCGTTATTGTTAAGGAGTTTTTTCAAAGAGGCTCATTCGTCATGTTTGGACAAAGATTTTAAACCTTTTAAAGTAAATGCTCACGAGGTGAGGGCGCGGCCTCGGAAGCATTTCAACAGAGAATGGCACTCAGTAACATACTGAGTGCCGCGTTTTAGCGAAGCAACTCTGTGTTCGCTTCACACTCCCTGCGGGATGTGAAGACGACATATGAGATCTGCGGCTCGCTAGGGCCATACGTGTCCGCAGACACAATCTTGGGGGCAAGAAGTACCACTCATCCTATCCTGCAGAAAATGGTTAGGAAGGGCTGTTAATTTTAGTTGTTGGGTCGCCGCCAATGGCGGACTTCTCAATTCTTAAGCCTTAGTTAAAACATCCTTAACTTTGGCTAGGTTGGTCAGGTGGTGATATATATTACTTGTCTTATCCCATCATGGGTATGGGTCAATATGGTCTAGTCACATTGTGGTCACGCTCCCGTTGACAGATCATCTAGAACTCACCAGCTATACAGGTCACTACCTTGCTGGAGACTAGTAAAGCAAAAGCCGACTTGGGTGACAGTAATCACGAAGTCAGCTATGCTAACAGGTGGAACCAAGATGTCACTCATCTGCATGCAATTTGTTTCCTAAAATCATTCTATTCTGTCCCTTCCCACCTCCAATGGTGGGATTCAGCTATACATATATATATCTGACAGGTAAGTGTCATGAACAGAATGATATTATTATGATACAATAAAGTTTGTTCATACTTACCTGGCAGATATATATAATCAAGTACCCATCCACCTCCCCTCAGGGGGACAGTGGCATTAGAAAATCTGAATAGAAAATGGGAATGGTTCCTGATACCCGCCTCCCAGCGGCGGGAATGGGTACTAACCACCTGGCCGACCACTGCGTGTGCCGGAAGTTTTGAAATTCTGTCGGACTTCGGAGAATACAGCTATATATATATCTGCCAGGTAAGTATGAACATACTTTATTGTATCATAACAATATCATTTTCGACAAATTGTCATTTTGTTCTGGTACGATATACAAACCATCGGTCCTTTTACAATAGGAAGGTAACTAGCGGCAGCTGGATGGTCGTAAGCTTCGAACAAGGGAGTTCAGTAGTTAACTGCTTGTCTGACAGTGCGCGTGCCGCGCGCCTGGGAGGTGAAGAACCACTTTTGCCTTCGGCCGTGTGGTGTGAGGACGTGTTTGCCATCGCTCTCTGCCCGCTTCATCGTCGTATTGCTTTGGATTCTTTGTGAATTTTTCATCTTGGTTTGTCAGTGTTTGAAAGTGAATTGTAAGTACGTATATACCGTCTTTTTTATCTTTTATTACATTGATTTTATGGATCATCGGACATGGAGCTATCCCCGCGCCCCCCCATCAACAACCCGGGGGTGGAGGGCCGCAAGTGTGGGGTCTACCGCTCTTTTCCGAAGATTGATCCTCATTTGCGCTCGGTGCCGAGAGCGTGAATGCTCTCGGCCCGAGCCTTGTATTTTTATGTGATAGTGTGAAAGTGAAAATTGTAAGTACAGTATTCTTTTTCATTTTCATTTATTATCATGCCCTTTGCGCTCGGTGCCGAGGGCGTGAATGCTCTCTGCCCGAGCCTTGTAATTTTTGTGTGAAAGTGAAAGTGAAAATTGTAAGTGCAGTATGCTTTTTCATTTTCATTTAATATTATCATTATGGATCAAGGATAACCGCTCATTTCCGGGAATAGATCCTCATGCCCTTGCGCTCGGTGCCGAGGGTGCGAATGCGCTTGGGCCGAGCCGTGTAACATTTGTTCTAATTGGTCGGAGGTGCAGTATGTGGGTGTTGTACGAGGGCAGGAAGAAACGAAGGCCTGCCAAGGAGTTGTCGGAAAGCTCTCCCATGACTCCCTTGGTAACCGATTACTTCATCTTCTTTCCTGCCCCCCCCCCCCCCCCCCCCCCCCCCCCCCCTCCCCCCCCGCTGAGCTCCCACGTTATGGCTTCCCCCTCCCCTCCAGGGGCGGTTTTCGAGGTCCTTCTCTTCGCCGATCCGTCGAGCGTAGAGGAGGGCGCTCGTTACCCGAAGTCCTTTTGTATTCGGGGTCTTCAGTTCGCTCAGGGTGGGGGCGGACATGGGGGCGCCCCCTAACTTCCGACTATTGCTTCCTGGGGGCTCCTGCTGCCGGGGACGACCTTGGCCAGGTGTGGATGTCGCTGGGACTTCAAGGGCACGCCGAGCGTTCAGGGGCTGCTCCAGCATCTGACGGGAGCTGTGCCGGTCACTTATGGAGCGATGACCACCACTACACGATCTCGTCTCCAGGGTACGCCGCCCCACCTCACCTGGTTTACACCCCTCTCATGATGTCTGTGACGCATCGGCCACCGTGCAGGGCCCGATCGCTGCCGTGCCGAGGAGGGGCGTGCCTCCCCCTCCGGGTTCTTCGTGCTGCCAGCCCCAGTCTGAAGAGCTTGCCCCTGGACCTGCCGCCGGTACCCAGGATGTTGCTGGCTGCTGCCCCGTCTCCTGGAGTACCTGCCCTGTCTGCCGTACCTGCTGTACCTGTCGCTGCTGCTGTTCCTGCTGTTCCCGCACCTGCCGACGTCGTTCCAGCCCGCGGTGTTGCTGCCCCAGATGCTGGTCCTTCGGACAGGTGCAGCCAGGCCCTGTTGCTTCGGCAACAGCAACTCTGGCTCCATCCTGGATGGAGGACTTGACGCCTGTCCTGAGGGAGCCGACGAAGAAGAAGAAGAGGAAGGTGTCGTCGTCGTTTTCTTCGTCGACTGCTGCCGCCTCTTCCCCTTCGACTCCCAAGGCTTCCAAGCCGAGGAAGAAGAAGGCTGCCTCCTTCACCCGTAAGAAGGCTCCTTCGGGAACTTCTAAGGGCCCGTCTCACTCCGGTGGGACGGGGGTTCCTTCTGCTGGTCCTCCTGCTCCTTCTGGAGCAGGGCCCGTCTCTCCTTCCGCAAGGAAGAAGAAGACGGGGACCAGAGGAGTACCGGCTAACACCGGTACTTCCTCACCTGGTGTAGGGGCGCTGCCGCTACACCAGGTTCCGACTCGGCCTCTCGCTCGCGAGAGGTACCGAGTGTACGGGCGCCCGCTGGCGACCGTGCAGCCAAGGCCCAGACGTCCGAGGTCGCTCGGCACCAGGACCAAGGCACGGAGCAGAAGGCTGGCGAGAGCTGCTCAGGTGACTCTCGCTAGACCAGAGATCGCTCTCGTAGCGACCAGCTGGTTACCAGGGTTGCCGTGATGGTCCTAGACCAACCACGGGTGGAGGCTGGCAAGAGGTCCCCTCGATCACAGGAACCAGCCTCGGCTGGTTCCAGCGGTTCGATGCGCCGTGAGAACGGGCACCGGTCCCTTCGTGACAGTGGTCTCTGCAGGTCCCCTGACTGTTGCTCCCACCGGGACCGGACAGATAGAGGGACTAGCAGCAGCTCCCCTGACGCACGGGACCGGGGCTGCTGTTCTTGGTCCAGCGGCTCGCCCCAGGGGAGCGGCACGACCAGGCCTGCAGCTCGATCGCCACCGTTGGCGATCGCCTGCAGCCCCCCAAGCACACTAGTTCTGCCGGTGAGCGAGGGGGGAGCGTCAGGTCTTCCTCTCCTGTTCCTCCAACTTCCTCGGGTTACACCTGGAAGGGTGAGATAACAAGGAGTGATCGTGAGGGGCGCGCCCCCCCACGATCCCTCCACGATGTCTTACATGCCATTCACGGTCCTCGGATCGACCAGGTCGTATGCGCAAGTGGCAGGAGGAGACCGGGAGGGGTCTGCCGCTGTTCCCCCCTCTGAAGAAGGAGGGTCTCGGGAATCGCTCTTGCTGGAGGGGCTTGATGGTCATACTTCTCAAGATGCGGGCACTCCTGAGATCCAGAGGAATTTTGCTGAGGTCATTGTGCTGATTTGTCAGCACAACGACCTCAGGGAATGATCGCCAACCGCTGGTCCAGACCAGCAACTCGACCATCACCGTGGTTGATGATCAACACAGTCCTCCCACACTACCGGTTCTGCTGGTAGGCAGGGGAGGAGCTCTCATAACAGCTCCCCTGACATAAGACCGACGCTCCGTTCCTTCGTCCAGCTTTTCTCCAAGAAGCCGCTGGTCCAGACCTGCAGCTCGATCGCCACCGTTGGTTGGCGATCGCCTGCAGTCCTCCCAGCCTACTAGCATGCTAGTAGGAAGAGTAGGAGCATCAGGTCTCCCCCACCTGTCCCTTCAATCTCCTTAGGCTACACCAGGAGGAACACGGCAAGCAGGAGTGACCGTGAGGGTGGGGGGGGCTGGCAAGGACGATTGATGCTTTCCAGACTCTTGGAGGGACCATCATCACTGTTCACGTGACGGTCCGTCAGGACCAAGCATTCAAGAGAACAGGGCGCGCTCCCCCTTCGGTCCTCTTGAGAGGTTTCGGCCTCGACGAGGACTGGGACGCGTCAGAGGATGGTATCGGCTCTCTCCTGTCAGGTGCTTGATCAGCCCCACCCAGACGACGTTCACGGTGGCGGCAGACGCTTAACCTACAGTACGAGTTCGTAACCTTCCTTGGGAAAACGTTTTCTCCTGACGATACGTTTTCCCTGACTCTGAGAGGCCATCGCCGCAAGGGGATGGCTGCTCGTACTCGCTTCTCCAACTGCTAGTTCCACTGGGAAGGCGAGCGAGTATCCAATTCCTCCCCCATTCCCTCTCTCCTTACGGCTACGGGGGAAAGGGGAGGGATCCTGCAGAGAGTTCTCTGTAGGATTCCACATTGGGGACTGCGTTCCTGGGAGGGGGGGACCTTCAGGTGCTACCGGACGTAAGTCCCCGTCGTTGAGGAAGGATCCTGCCCCATCCTCGATTTCTACGGGAATTGGGAGGACCTCCAACCGATGATCGTCTGACAAATTCGGTGGGGGTTTCGCAGAGCGCTTAGAATTCTGCAGAATTTCTAGCACTTTCAAAGTGTTCGGGTTTTTTTACGATCTTCAGACACTCGCCGAATGCTCGAATTCCTGGAATTTCTAGGGTTTGGAAGAAGCACTGCTGCTGAAGGAAGAATATCTCACAGTAGGCGACCAACCCTGGGATAGAGAAGAACGGACGGGAACATCCAGTTTGGCTTGAACTATCGTCTTCGGTATTCTGTTATCACCATTGAAGCTTTCCTTCGGGGAAGACTTCTCCTTCACTCTCGTGATTAGAGAATGAAGGGTGTCGGCTTCCAATCCTTGTTCTCATTCCTTGGATGGAAAAGAATTTAGGATGGAGGTCTTTGTATAGGAACCTACAAATATACTACGTATATTACCCTCGCGACATGATTCTGTTAATCAGTTGAATTGTCCAGGGTGTAGGCACATACCGTAGTTAACTCTACGGATTGTGACCTAAACGAATAGTATCTTAATTGAACTGCAACTCGGGACTGCCTGCAATCTCCCAGGAGTTACCAGTTTCGATTTTGAGATACTTATGGTATTGTTACGACAACACCACCTCAGCTTTTGTATTCACCGAAATCTGTTTCTTTTCAATACAATTGCTCGAGCGTATTTTTTTACGCTCGATGGTTCTAGCCGAACGCATTCCTTCTTGGAATGGATTACCTGGTAACTCAGGATGACGAGTGAGCGAGAGCTAACAGTGTATTGGGGTGCCGACGCAGCC
The DNA here is from genome assembly GCF_015104395.2 of Macrobrachium nipponense. Classification (NCBI taxonomy): domain Eukaryota; kingdom Metazoa; phylum Arthropoda; class Malacostraca; order Decapoda; family Palaemonidae; genus Macrobrachium; species Macrobrachium nipponense. The sequence goes on along the minus strand of NC_087215.1, from coordinate 76,442,142 downwards.
CAGTACCAGCTGGCTCTCCGAGATGCACAGTCGGTTTATGTCTCTCTCCCCTACAATGATTGACTACCGAACTGTATCTATGCCCGACAATCACAGACTTAGGCCTCTGATTGACGGGGATTCTCGCATACATAAATGTCCATCTCTACTGCATCGCCTTGGACATTGCGAGAATTTTCAGACAGAGATATCTCAGTGGACTCTATCATCTTTCTGTTTACCGCACGGTAACAAGTCTGTAGCCTAGTTTCCCGCTGCATCGCACCCCTGCGATTATGTGGAATGATTTCTTCAGACATCTGAGTTTGTCTTCTAAAATATCTCGTATTCGTAGGTGTGCAATTGTTCATTGTTCACCCCGAATTACAGATGTATAACTGAAGACATCGCCTGCTCCCCGCCCTGCCAGCTCTACTTCCAAGTATTGTCCTCCCTGGATAATGTGCAGAAGGTGATCAGCTCCATGAGAAGCAGTTCTTCAGGCAATACATCCCTGTGTTTTCATTACTGAAAAGCCCCCCACTTTCATTACAACTACGACTCCTCACCGAACAGCAATGAAATAGCGGTTTAGCGTTGTCAGTTCTTTGTAAGCACAGGTTCAGAATCTTGAGAATTACTTCTCTCGATTCAGCTGTGAAGACGTAGGTAGCATTCCCCTTCCACCTTCGTCTTCAACGGCATATAGTGTTGTTTCTCCTTAGCTGAGATTCAACTACTATGAGAATTCTGTCTTGCTATCAGGGACCTCGGTCTCTAGAAGGCAATTGACTTTCGCCTGTTGGGCACATGCCTTAGAGAATCATCACCTGCCGTCCGGCATCGGTGGCAAACAAATAGACGATTTGTATGGTCTCTCGGCATAACCCTTTAAAGGAGAAAGTCACGTGACTTGCTCGGATGCTTGGACAGCTTGCCTCACACAACCGAACGCAGTCAGTCGGCAGCTGTCAAAGCGCCCAAGTCAGTTACGAGCTACGCTGTGGACTTAGTTCTGTTGTTCCAGATCAATCATTACTTCGTCCTACTAGCTTGTCCCAGTACCCATACCATCGACACCCACCATGGAGTGTTGGTGTCCTATCCACTACGGAGATGGAGAGGCTTCGCCGCAGGGGGATACGAGACCACGAGAGGGTTCGCTGCAATGGGATTCGAGAATGCGAGACACTTCGCTGCAGACGGATAGACCAGTATGGGTACTGAACATCACCAAAGAGGGAACTGCATGGCTTTTCCTGCGAAGTCAAGCATCCAGGGGATGGGGATCTGTGATGCTCGATTTCATACCGAACTTCGTATCAAAGACTCAGAATCCTTCGGTCCCTGCCGATCGGTTCGAGTTCTTCATAATCCCCTTCCTAATGAACTTCACCACCTTCGATGCGAAGGAGATGCTGCTTTGTCCTGTGAGGGCGCGACGGCGCTATCTGAAGAAAACTTGACACCTCAGGTCTGAGTGTTGACACATCTTCATTAGCACCGGGATGACCAAGAAGAAGTTACAGGAACACTCTTTCTTGCTGGCTGCGTGAGGTGATCAGGAGGGCGTACGAAGCTGAGAGAGTGAGTGTTTATCTCTCTGTTCTCTCAAAAAATACTTATAACACTTCCAGCGAAAGAGAGGGAGGGAGTTACCACTATGACACATTATTATTTTGTGTGGCAAGAGAGAGAGAGAGAGAGAGAGAGAGAGAGAGAGAGAGAGAGAGAGAGAGAGCCTTAACTAAAAGTGACATGGATAGATTAGTATTGTATTTCTTTTAAAATACTATCACATTATATGAATTTTGTAATTACAGTTATTATTATTATTATTATTATTATTATTATTATTATTATTATTATTATTATTATTATTATTTGAAAGTATTAAAAACATATAGTACAAGTACTATAAAAAAATCTCGAGTCTCAGTAAAAGAGAGAGAGAGAGAGAGAGATGAGAGGCGAGAGAGAGAGAGAGAGAGAGAGAAGAAGGAGGAGGAAATTTCATGAGCACTTCATGGCAACAGCACAACAGCTACTTCCCCTTCCTGTCACTTAACTTGATACGCATGACAGTGTTAGTACCTGGAGTTAAAGAAGACTGGGATTGCCTTCATTCTTCCATAATTTTTTAAATTTATAAGCTAAAATCTTACTAATTCACTATGGTATTTTCTTTAATGAATTGATATTATTGCTGTATAAATTAATATTAATATTTGAAAATAGTAAATCATTTATTTATCATACAAAAATCATGCATCTTTGTAGTAGAGAGAGAGAGAGAGAGAGAGAGGAGGAGAGGAGAGAGGAGAGAGAGGAGAGAGAGAGAGAATTATTATTTTTATTTTTATTATATGTGATATCATTTAAACTTATTAAACTTACTAATACAGTATTAATCAAAATTAATATTTGAAAATTAGTAAATCATTTTTGTATCATAAAAATGTATTTAGTCATGAAAATAAACATCAAAATACACTAATTAGTGATTAATTTTGTCGGAAAATTCTGCATGGGAGGGCGAGTCCGTTCGCGAATAATTTCTAGATAGGTTCCAAAGAAAAATCCGCGAATGTGTGAGTCCGCGAATCCGGAGAACGCGAATACGGGGGGACCACTGTATACACATTATTTACAGGTTATTTTGCATTTTTTTTTATTAATTTAGGTATTGAATGGTCCCAAATTGTTTTTTGAGTATTTGATTCGTTTTTATAGGTCAATTTAGCTTTATTAATGAAAATTCTTACTGGGGTGTTTTTGTTTTTGGAGGGCTTGGAACGAATTAGCCATTTTACATGTAAATGTGGTTCCAAGATACGAAAACCTCATGATATGAAAGGCGCCTCGGAACGGATTAATTTCGTATCTCGAGGTACTACTGTAGATCTCTGCAATCATCCTCATAGCCGTCTAGGTATGCACATTTACCATATATTTCATAGTTGTGACATACTTTAGGATGTTTGTAGTAACATTTTCCTCTGAATCTGCAATTCCCTCTTTTCAAAAGGTTGCAGACTTTGTCCTTTTTGTCTATTTTTCCTCTTTCCCATCATTGTTTAGATCTGTGTAGAGCCTCTTCGGGATTTTCTTTTGTGTTGTCATGTCGTAATTTATTTCTTCGTATGTATGCTGCTTGATTGCCTCATATGTAGTATCAATGAGTATCTCTGCATCCATCCTTTTATCTTGTTCTTTGTTTTCCTTATTTTTTTTTTGTCATTTCAGTTTTGTTTACTTCTCTTCCATTTTCCTCTTCTTCTTCTTCCTCTTCCTCTTCATCTTCAACTATTTGTACATTTAGTCTTGATTTTATAACATTGTCTATCCATGATAGACATGTTGAGCAAAATATTCTGGTATCTTTTCTCATATCTTCATTACTTCAGCACATTGCGGATGCATCGGAATGTTGCATGCAGCACATTTTCTGATTAGGTTTTGTGGATTAACTATGCTATACCACACCTTACACAGTTTGCATGCTTTTGGCATTCTTTTTCCTATTGCATCAACTAGGATATTCACAATGTTCACCTTATTCATTTTCTTTGGCCGGAATATGTTGATTATGTATATTTTCTTTATGAGTCTCTTGACCACTTGGATTTTATTTGGAACTTCTTCAATTATTTTCAAGATGTTTTCTGTTGATTTGTTCCAGTTTGAAGGATCACATCCTTTTAATATATCTATGAATGCTTTTGCATCTTTTTGGTTATGGCTCTTGTTGATCTCATAGATGAGAAATGCCAGCTCCCTTCCTGCTACCTCATCATATTGCGAATCTGCTGAACACGCTAAATTCCGCAATTTTTTTCCACAGTTGCAACTTACTGCCATCTTGATCTGATTTACAGTATTTCACTTGATAAACTAACTTAGTAGATGCTTTATACTACTATTTTCACACTAATCTTATCACCGACAGTTCACGAACACTTCTAGATATTTATAAATTTCCAGACGAATGTTAAACGCGTGATATCTATGGATTAATCAGACTGTGGGCGGTAACGTCTCACCAAGCAAAGGAGGGGCCAGGAAGAAGTCGAAGAGAGGCAGGAAACCCTAGTGACGGTGTTCCCCCTCACCTGCTGCCGGAAGTGGGGGGGCGCCTGGCGAGCCATTGGGCAACATGACAGCGCTATGGTGCCGAGACCTGGAGAGTAGACGTCCTTCGGGAGGGATATCTACTACCCTTCAAATCTCGGCCACATGTAGCACTTCGACAGGAGACCAAGACCATGCTGAGCAAAGGAGCTGTGGAGATCGTCAGGGATCAGTCGCCGGGCTTCTACAGCCGCCTTTTCCTGGTGGAAAAGTCTACGGGGGGCTGGCGCCCGGTGATAGATCTCTCTCCCCTGAACCGATTCATTCACCAGTCTCGGTTCCCGATGGAGACGACACGTTCTGTACTCGACTCCATCAGGGAGAACGATTTCATGCTTTCAGTGGATTTGAAGGATGCGTATTTCCAGATACCCGTCCATCAATCCTCCAGGAAGTACCTCCGCTTCATCCTCGACGGGACGGTGTACCAATTCAGGGCACTTTGCTTCGGTCTCTCAACCGCCCCACAGGTGTTCACTCGAGTGTTCACGCTGGTGTCTGCTTGGACCCACTCGTCCGGGATACGTCTGATGAGGTATCTCGACGACTGGTTAGTCCTGGTGAGCTCCTGCTCACAGTTGCTACGGGACAGGGATCGGCTTCTCGAATTCTGCCACGATCTGGGGATCGTGGTGAACTTTGAAAAGTCCGATCTCGAACCCAAGCAGAGTATGAAGTACCTGGGTATGCTGATCGACACGGTAGCAGGGCGAGTCTTCCCCGCAGACTCTCGGATCAGCAGATTCAGGGAGGCAGCCGACCGGTTCCTGTCTCGGCAGGAACAGTCAGCTCAGCAATGTCAAGTTGTGATCAGCCACCTGTCGTCACTCGAGAAGTTAGTCCCTTACGGGCATCTTCACCTGCGGTCTCTTCAGTGGAGACTAAAGGAGAGTTGGTCACAGGCAGAGGATCCACCATACTTCCTCGTGTCCCTCACGGAGGAGGTGAGGCAGGACCTAGCCTGGTGGCTGGATGACAGGAACCTCTTAAGAGGAGGGGCCCCCCGGAGATGTTGCTGTTCTCAGACGCATCCACCGAGGGATGGGGCGCACACCTGGAGGAGTTGCTGACTGCAGGAGTGTGGGACCATCACAACAAGCACCTTCACATCAATGTTCTGGAGCTCAAGGCAGCGTTCCTCGCTTTCCAAGAGTTCCGGGACCGCTTGATGGGACACTCAGTGGTGTTGATGTGCGACAACACCACAGTAGTGGCATACGTCAACAAACAGGGGGGCCTAGTGTCCCTCCCATTGCACCAGTTGATGCTGCAGGTGCACGAGTGGGCCGTGGCTCACTCGGTAGAGCTGTCAGCCCGCTACATTCCAGGCAAAAGGAATGTAATAGCAGACAAGCTCAGCCGTCGGGATCAGGTGATAGGGTCTGAATGGTCCCTACACCAGGACGTGGCGGAAAGGCTCTTCAACCTGTGGGGGCGTCCAGTAGTGGATCTGTTCACCACCCGGCACAACAGAAAACTCCAGGTTTTCTTTTCAGCTGTGCCAGACCCATGGGCAGCTGCAGAGGACGCTCTCCAACACCCGTGAGACAACCTCTTCGCCTACACCTTTCCCTCGTTCAGCCTGATTCGCAAGGTGATCAGTCGAGTGCTGGCCACCCCGAATCTCAGTATAATCCTGGTGGCTCCCAAATGGCCCCAGGCCGTTTGGTATCCGGACCTGCTGGCTCTGCTTGCAGAAGCACCGAGAGAGATTCCCCCTTGGCACAACCTCCTCGTCCAGCCACACGTAGAACTGTACCACCGGGCAGTCCAGTCTCTACATCTTCACGGCTGGCTGTTATCCACCGTCTCTTGTGAGCGAGAGGCTCTTCTCGCAAAGCAGCAACAGAGATGGCTGGATTACGTATCGGAACAAATGGTAGTTTGTCGAAAATTGCATTTTTCCTAACTATACAAACCTGAGGTCCTTTACATATAGTCCCACCTCATGCCACCCTTCACTCTGTGTTTTTTTCCTGGGCCTAAAGCAAAAGTGATTCTTCACCTCCCAGTTGCGCTGCGCGCGCACTGTCGGACAAGCAGTTAACTACCGAACTCCCTTGTTCGAAGCTTACAACCGTTCCAGCTGCCTCTAGTTACCTTCCTATTGTAAAATGGGACCTCAGGTTTGTATAGTTAGGAAAAATGCAATTTTTGACAAATTGCCATTTTTAAGAGTTTTTCTAGTGTTTTAACTATCGAAATAGGCATTTCTATGAGTTTTTCTCAGGGTTTTAAGTATTCGTGTATTTTCAGCTATTCTCAGGGATGTACCCATCCTCCACCTGTGAATACAGGGATCCACTTTATGCAAACCAAAACCTTACATGTATCAAGCCAAAAGAAGTGCTTGGTGATGGCATGGGAGTGAGGGGAATTTCCTTTCTCTTCCTAACCACTTGTTAACTCATTTCCAATGTGCAGTGAAAGATACTCCTTTATAAAAAGCTATGAAAAGCTGGATCACATGTAATGTACTGTATTTTCTGTTCCAGGCCTTTGATTTGTTAATAATATGTTCGTAAGTAATTTGTATTGAAATGTCAAACTAAGAAGGTTTACAGATGTGAGGTGGTGGGCATTAATATTAACTGTTAATGTATTGTTGTATTGTTGCCTCAGGAATGTTTTGATACTGTGTCTGGAGAACATTTGGTTAGATTGTATTCATGTTTGGATAGAACTATCAAATGCATGCTTTGTTAATCGGCCTGAGACCTTTATGGGAACCTGAATTGAATTTGATTTATTATTTTGTTGCTTCAGTTCTGTCATTATGTTTCCTCAATCTGTGTTGCATTCTTTGATTTCAGATTCTCCCTCAGAAGAACCTTCCTTCCTTTGTCAGTTTTGATTAGCATCAGGATCTTGGAAATGCATGTTGCTTAATGGTACTACATGGAACATTACCAATAGCAACTCTTAAAGTGTATGATACAACAGTGAATTATTGTACGTGTATTTAACCAATTTAAACAAGTAAAATTTGTGTTGAATATTAGACTCATACATCAGCAGTGAAATCTGGTTGTAGTCCTTCAAGAAATTGTACTTAATTTTTAATAGATTTATTCAATAATTATTTGTAAACAATTTTGTGTTAAGAGTTGTGAATTGAACACATTGTCATTACAGAACAGGACAGGACATAAGTCTAAAATGAATCCAGGACATTCTTTAGAATTTCCTTTGAAAAGTGAAACTGAAGGTGCATTATCACTACCTTCTGTAAATCAAGAAAACAGCAACTTGGCTGCCTTTAGTGGAACCAGTGATGGAGACTTTTTGTCTCTGGATCCATTGATGGACATCAAAATAGAACCAGAGGAATTCTGTGAGTCTAATGAAGATGATGAATATTCATATGAAATGAATTCAACAGTGAATGAAAAACATCCAGAAACTTGCAAAAAGGAAGTAAAACAAGAAAGAAGGATCCGTGACAATGGAGCGAAGCCTTTTGTATCCACTGACTGTGAGAAACCATTTTACAAGAGAATTAATCTTACAAATGATATCACAAATCCTACCAGAGAGAAATTCATATGCAATGACTGTGGAAAAGCAATTTCCTCGAAAAGTAATCTTATAGTTCATATGAGAATCCATACGGGAGGGAAGCCATTCATGTGCAAGGAATGTGGGAAAGCATTTTCCCAGAAACCACATCTTACAAGTCATATGAGAATCCATACCGGAGCGAAGCCATTCATGTGCAAGGAATGTGGGAAAGCATTCTCCCAGAAACCACATCTTACAAGTCATATGAGAATCCATACCGGAGAGAAGCCATTCATGTGCAAGGAATGTGGGAAAGCATTTTCCTGGAAACATTACCTTATAGTTCATATGAGAATCCATACTGGAGAAAAGCCATTCCCGTGCAAGGAATGTGGGAAAGCATTTTCCCAGATATCAGCTCTTTCAACTCATATGAAAATACATACTGGAGAGAAGCCATTTATGTGCAAGGAATGTGGGAAAGCATTTCCAAGGAAAGGTCATCTTACACTTCATATGAGATTGCATACTGGAGAGAAGCCATTCATATGCAACGAATGTGGGAAAGCATTTTCCTGGAAAACACAATTTACACGTCATATAAGAACCCATACTGGAGAGAAGCCATTCATGTGCAAGGAATGTGGGAAAGCATTTACAAGGAAAGAGAATCTTACACTTCATGTGAGAATCCACACTGGATAAAATCTATTCATATGCAAAGAATGTGGGAGAGCATTTTCCCTGAAATCAAATCTTGAACGTCATATGAGATTGCATGCTGGAGAGGAAAAAGAAACAACATGACATAATAAACAGGTTAAGGGCAGAGATGTCTCAAATGACCAACTATATAAGAGATCAAAATCACTCACAAAATCTGCTCAAGAAAATAAGGAAAATAAAGAAAAATACAGAATAGGGGATAAACAAATGAGTGGAAAACTGGCAGAACACCAAGCCAAAGTAAAGGCCCTAACTTCACAAGTAGGAAACAAACAACAGAAGATAAAAGTAAAACAGATAAATAGGCAGTTTGGTGAAAATCCAAAGATTGTGTATAGGAACATGATGAAAGAAACAGTGGAGGTACGAACACCACCGAGCAAGGAAGACCTGGAGAGATTTTGGAAGTAACTGTTTGAAGACCCTAGACAACACCAAGATAATTCATGGATTGACACTATTAGGCAGAACAGCAGCTAGAAACAGCAAATGCCACCAATCAGGTTCACCATCAAAAAAGTAACAAAGAAAATAAAAGAATATAATAATTTCAAGATAACAGCAAAAGCAAGATCCCAAAGTTCTGTCTAAAAAAGATCACAGCTCTACACCACATTTTTTACGCAAGCCTTCTCAAGAATAGTAAGAGGAGAAGAAGAATCACCAGAGTGGCTCACAACAAGAAATACCAACCTTCTCCCTAAAAGCTCCGAGGCTGAGCTCCCAAACAATTATAGGTCCATCTGCTTCCTACCAACAACCTACAAGTGGCTTACATGAGTCATTGCAGACGAGATCTGTGAACACCTAGATCAAGGCAAATATATGGAAAAAGAACGAAAGAGATGCACAAGAAACAAACTAGGCACTAAAGATCAACTGCTAATAAACAAAACAATATTAGAAGATTGTAAGAAAAGACAAAGGAATCTTAATATGGGTTGGATAGATTACAAGAAGGCACACCTGGATACTCAAATATTTGGAACTATATAACATCAATGACGAAATAAGATCTTTCCTGGCAGTACAGATAAGTGGAAGACCACTCTCTGTCTAAAATAACACTGAGGGTCAGATAGTAATTCCAGACATAAAGATTCAAAGAGGAATATTCCAGGGTGACAGCCTCTCACCACTTCTCTTCTGCTTGAAGACAAGAATTTACACTAGACAGAAACTGTTTGCTTGATCTCTGTCCAAGTAGTTTTTATTACATGATTTTATTTAACTTGACTTCTGCGTCTGTTTTGAATGAAGGTGTCTCAAAAGGTGTGTGAAAACTCATGCTAGAAAGAAGTCATATCCTGAATATGCACTTAGTTTCCAAGAAGTCTTTTTTTTTTTTCATTAGGTTCATCTTAGAATGAATGTGTTAACTCAAGAAAGATGTCATTCTTCCACATATGTGAGCACTCGTGGAGGATAGATATTGTTCTTTTACACTGCATGTTGAACTTTTGTCTTGTATTCTGCAAATCACAGTCATTGGTTCTGAATGCCCGACTGTTTTTCTTGTATCAAAATGCACATGCAAAGTCACTCATCAGAGAGGATGTTCAGTTGCACTGACAGATTTGTTAATGTTTTGCACCCCAAAGTAAGTTGCACTTCATGTGGAGATAATTATTGTGAACTTGTCTGCAAAATCTATAGAAAAAAAAAGGCAAAAGCAACCTAAGGGGCAATAAAAAGAAAAACCATATTTATATTTTTATGATCCAGTTCATGACCATCATCATTGCTGTTACTCAAAGAAGAGAAGGAGAATCTGGAGGAGGGTCTCACTGAAAATGCAGATGAAGGCTCTTCATTTGCAGAGTCTTTATTAGAAGTCAAGGCAGAGATAAAGTATTTTGGCCAGAGTGAATTTGATGCAAAATGGTTGTGTAACCTTTATGCAAAGGTAAAATAAATTACTTTTAATTTTTTTTCTTACAATTGATCTCAATGAACACTGTACAGTGCTAGGTTAAGAAACTTTCCTTTGCCTTCTCCACACTTCTTGTTCCTGTGTATTTTTTGTATGATTTCCAAATAAAGAATTAGTATTGTCTTTGGCTGACATGAAGTTTTCTTCCTTTTGTTATTCAGCATTGTGCATATATGTTTAGTTGTAAGCTTGAATATTTCTGTGAAATGTTATTCTTAGTGGAAATAGAAAGGATTGATATCTTCATTAAACTTCAATGAAATTTAGGTGCTGTTTTATTTGATTATTTATATATGTTCTTGGTTTTAATCTACAAAGAATGTGCTACAGTATTTGTAAGTAAATCCTAATGCCTTGTATTAGCTCACTAAACACAGTGGACTGTGTATTTTGTTTTAGGTTAACCAGTCTGAAGTGTTGAAACTAGACTTGTTTTATAAAAGACTAAGGTAATGTATTATTCTGCTTAGATTAAACTTTATTTTATTTTATTTCATTGTATAAACTTTGAAAATATTTATAAATAATAAAAATAGTTTATTTACAAATAAAAACTTTCATTTGACCCCATTAAAACTTAAAAAATATAGTATGCTGGCAAAAGTGAATGAATGCACACTGATGTGGTCTGAATGCACTGAGTATCTGGTCCCAGTGCACCTCTTCCCAATTGAAGTGCATCTTTCCTTCTTGTCCCAATGCACCAACTTCATTCACATGACAGCTGCCCTTTGGCAAATTGTATAGATGACTATACTATTCACTTTGCAGGATTATTTTCTTTGATAAATTGAATCAGTTTAAAAAGTCTTAACAAAAACAGAATATTACAAAACCAACAAACACATCTTGCTATGAGGGGGAAGTTTAAAACTTGACTACCTTACCAGGTAGGTACCTCTTAATTCAAAATACAAGGCTAACTCTTTCTGTAGCTGGCAGTTAACCTCTAAAAGAAATGACTGTGCTAACTACTACTTGGGACCTGTGGTGGCTGCTCAGCAACTTCTGTAGCTCATCCGGCTCCTTTATCAGGACAAGGTTGCATCTTGTCTTAGACATGCAGTTGTGGACACGAGAATGAATGTGGGAGTGACTGGCTTCTCTTCCTTCAGGCAGAGAGTGGATCCGGCCATCACATGCTGGAACTGTCGACCGATGCAGGGCAGTTTTGCAATGGAGCAACCGTTCTATTTACCTTTATAGAGTATAGAAGCAACCACCCCTTTCTCTGGCAAGGGGAGGTCCCTGACAAGAAGACAAACCCTCTGCTTATATTTGCCTTACTGTCTTTTAACTCTCAGATTCATCCCAACTTGATTTGGTGTGAGGTTACTTTTCTTCATTCATTCGAAAAAGCCCAGAAGTCTGGCAACTGATCACAGTCTCTGTACTAAGATCAATTCATCAGAGACAGACTTCATTTACCTGAAGATCTCTCAAAGACTGAATTTATCTTGATGCTTGCATGGTTTCTGCATAATGAAGTGTGGGGAAAAATATCTAAACTATTATCATGATACTTGGGTTGAGGAGGAAATTACCAATTACCAACGCCTAGTTCAAGTACCTACTATTATCCCAAATAGTTGAAGGTATGACTGAAGGCATATTGACAGCAGACTTGATATGCAGTAATAAGCCACAAATAATTTAGACCTCTGGAGACCTGATCCGGATCTCTAGATGAAACCAAGTCGTATCCTGTTAGATTTTAAGTTCTTGGGGTTATTACACTTTTAACATTTAAAGCTACTTATTATCCCTTGCCATATGGGTGACAAAGGCAACCCTTGTTACTTTGTTTCAGAACTACAGTAATGAATGAACATTGCAGGTGGTAAATATAATTGATAGTGGATATTGATATGCTAATTTACGCAGTAACTAAATATTGAGACGTTAATTTCACTGTCCTAACCTTCATTTAACCATAAGTGCCACCAGTCTAGTTGGTCTTTGTGAACAAAGCTGTGTGGAAGGTTAAGTGTTGGAATAAGGTACCTATTACAAAGCCATATTACGGCCCTCTTGTTAAGTTGGATGGAATGGAGGGCCTAACCAAAGTAGGCAATTATTGTAGAGAAGTTTTTTCTGTTGGGCTTCAACATAGTTTGCACAATTCAAGATTAAAGCCCTTTTAAGATGACTACATAATAACTGACGTATGCATGGAGGTTCTGTGCTGATTCCTGGACTTCCTGTGGTCTTTCTTCATGGTCTGGCATACTTGACCTTCAACTAGTATGGTTGATATTAACAGGAACATTAGAATTAAGATCTTTGGCCTGTGACAGGACAGCTGAATGTGTCTAAATTTATGTATAAAGCTAAAATTCTTGTAGCACCTGAAACTCATTTGTGTACTGGGTCAGAAATATCTCCTCTCTCTCTCTCTCTCTCTCTCTCTCTCTCTCTCTCTCTCTCTCTCTCTCTCTCTCTCATTTTGATGACAGTTTCGATATTTCAAAGTTAAAGTGTTACTACATGAAAGAATGAATGCTTCTAGAATCTATATAAATGATTAAGGAACACTTTTACAGTAATTAAAAGTTGAAAATGGCCCGTTTTAAGGTTAACCGAAATGAGCGTAAATATGCAATTTCAATTGACATATTATTTGAAGGCGGATTTTCTCCTTATTTCGAGCTGAAAATAAGTTAAATGATGCTTCCAATAATCAGCGTAGACTAAGGAAGACGAATGAGGAACGATTCTGTATGAATTAAAAGCTGAAGAAAAGAAACCAGACAGAAGAAAGTTAGATAAAGAAGCGAAATGAGCATCAACTCCCTCTATATTTCCATTGGTGTCTTTGAAGGTGGATTTTCCTAATTCATTTGATGCCTCCCAGTTCGCTCTAGTCTTCTCCCAACTGCTCTCTCTCCTCACACTTCATTCCTCCCACTTGATTGGTCTCCACTTCCACTTTGCCATCTCAGGTTTCGATAGAATTACTGGCGTTCTCATCCCGTTAAAAATTCGTCCTCTGTGTAAGTTACCAGAACAGTGTGATCAGGAAGCCAGAAAACAATTTATTTTACAGAAAATACATTTCTATTCATTTTGAAGTTAGTGTTTATATATATCTTTTATATAGGGATCCTTTAAAAATTAAAAACGTGCAGTATCTTATAGACTTTTAAGGGGGCCAGCCGGAACCCCTATATATGGTGGTATAGGGCGAAAAATGCAAAGTCTTGAAAAAATTCATGGAGCTTCATATGGCAATTGAGAATACGTATACAAATTATTTTCGTCAAAATTCCTCTTACTTTCGTAGTTACAGGGTAATTAGTAAACATAACTCAATAAGCCTAAAACATTCATCCGTACAAAAAATGCAATATTTCTTCTGTTATCATAAATTTTGATAATTATTGGCAAAGAAATTGTGAGAAATGGCATCTGTAGAGATTCCGTGGCTCGCAAGAAGCGAACTTCAAGCGAGTACCATTCAATCATGAATCAGTTGGACCATAGACTTCAAATAGGTTACACGTTCGAGTTTCACCTCGTGACATTCGCTTGCATTTACGTATGTTTATGTATGTTTCGGCAAGAAGTTCATCATGCCAATGAGGAAAAGACAAGGGAAACATCTCGCTAACATACAGACAAAGAAAAATCGCTCAAGTATTATTACAGAATATCATAATATACGCGTAGTTGGTGAAGAGAGAGGGTAGGGTTGTTAGTAACGCCCCCTTCTTGCCTGACAGCACATGTCACACTGTGCCCAAGGCTACGGTCTTTGAGCAAAGAGATCTTCATTTATGATAAATAACATAGTTTTGGTTTTTTAATACCCAAAATGGAATATGAAATTCATAATAATCAGGATTTATTAAATTGTCTTTGTAAAAGGAGAGTACACCTTCGAGTTTCACCTTTGACATTCTCTTGCATTTACGTTTGTTTATCTTTGTTTCGGCAAGAATGTCATCATGCCAAAGAGGAAAATACAAGGAAAACATCTTGCTAACATACAGAAGAAAATTCGCTGTAATAAGCCGAGTTAGTGAAGGGGAGAGAGGGAGTTACGTAGGAAGGAGTGCCCCATCTTGCCTCAAGCAGTGCCCCAGGCTACGATATATGAGCAAAGGTATCATCATTTATGATTAAATTATGATAAATAAAATAGTTTTGGTTTATTAATACACAAAAAAGAAATATACATTCATAATAATCATTATTTATTAACATTGTCTTTATAGAAATAGGAAGGAAAACTTTGAACGCCCGTATCTCAAAACTATACTTATTGACCTTCAAAATCTATCTCCTCACTTAGTTTCAAAGCTATAACATTGGAATTTGTTTCGTCTTTTTTTTATAATTTTTTTCTCGTGATTTATAGGGTTTATTTTTTTTACCATATTGAAAAATTCATATCTAGCCAAAAAATGACTTTTAGAAAAAAAAAACTCCATTTGATTGGAGGTCGACATCAGGTCTATATATGCTAGTAATCCCAGGTCTTAATATTAAATATCAAGAAAGGAGATAGAATTTGAAAAATGGTTATTTTCGGGATAAATCGCCCTGGCGTCACAAAACCGAAGGTCAGAGGCGAAAATCATATGCGGTTTGGAGATGTCCCAAGTCACCTTATTAAGTGGTATGAATGTCAAAGTCCTGTCGTTAAAAAACGGCATTTTTTTTTTAATTCCCAGGGGGACAACACATTGCAGACATGTTTTTGAGGTAAACGAGTATGACGTATAAATAGGACAGTGAGATGTATTTTTATATAATATTTGATATGTATCGAAAGGGTTTGAGTTATGTGATTTGCAAAAACTGCCATTACCTATTTTCATACATATTTAATAAAGGATTTCCGTAATTTCCACTAATCACCCTTGACAGGTAATGAGTCTTCATGATTTCCATAATCTATCTTGTATATCAAACGGAGAAATACTTTATGAATGAGGCCTACTTTAAATCATAGAAGATATTCTTTATAGTTACAAGATGCTGCTAGTTGGTTTAAACATTATTTTTTGAGGTTAATCTTGTAAATAAATGGTGCAATCGTCCTGACACTTTGATGTGCTTAAAGCTGTGGTTTCATATATATGTTGAGTACCACTTTTAACTTCAGTATGACGAATTCAGTGCTAAATATTTTAGTCCGGTTTCCCATTCAGTGACGTCTTGGAAAAATTGTAGGTAGTACAAGAAGACTCAACAAAATCTTCAGGAATATGAATTAATTAAGGACAGATCGTATATTGATTGACTTCTTAGATAGGATTTAGTGTTTTTCTTTCTTTGAACTTTCTGTCAAGTTTGCAAGACTTTGTTTGACCAAACTCTGGATTTAGGGAAAACACCTTTGAGATTTCCTGCTTTCATTGCAAAATCTCCTGTGACCTCTCCCTACCTCTCCTCACCTTACCTCCCATGACCTCAACCTGCTTCTCCTCACCTTACCTCACTCCTGTGACCTCACCTCCCATTACCTCTCCTCACCTTACATTGCATCCCATTATCGCACTCTACCTCTCCTCACCTTACCTCACTTCATAACATCAACACTGGCACGCTCAGTCCATAGAAAACTCCAAGAATAAAGACACAGGATCAGCATCCTACGAGCACCTAGGAAACTTCTTTATGCACACTGACCACATCCTCCTAAAAGCCAGTCAGGTAGTCCTAGTCTGAATGACTTCTTCAACATTATTCAGTTGCCAAGATCAACCCAACCAATTATTCCATCTCTGATCAATAAAACACCAGAATAAATTTACGTCTAAGAATTCCACCCTTTTGTCTGTAGTTCTACAGAAACTTTATGACTGAGATTGCAATAAAACATCTCTAACTTACAACTTACGAGTAAACTCCAGAAGAAAGTACCTACTACATATCTCAAGGAGCCAGTTTTCATAACTGGTATGATTCTCCAGTTTTGGTTGCCACTTTTTGCATTTCTCACAAGCAACTCTCTTGGTCACACCTACTCAAATAGATGGGCATTTATATTACCAATGATGATGGCATTATTGGTAATGACATCACATATTGCTACATTCTTGTTTAAAAATAATAATAAACTCCTACTAACTAAACTGTAAATGTTAAAATTTAATTATTTAATTATTGGTCATTAGTATTACTGTTATCATAATTTATATTTATATCTTGATTATACTTTGCATAGTTACCAGGTTATAGTGGACACAACTGGAGTTACCACTCTACATCAACCAAGAAAGATTCTGTTCTTTGTTATAAACAGAGTCCAGGGATTGAATCTGAAACGTTCTAACCTCAAAAACACCCAGCTGTTTTCTGGGCTCTATGAGACCACCAACATCATTTTGGCTTTTATAAAGCAGCCTCATCAGTGGGGACTGTTTCAGATGCTACATAGCTTAAGATTACTGATTCAAACATTAAACAGACTCAAAACCTCTACATTGTAGGTATGGAAAATAATGAAATAGTACACTGTATATGAATAATTATGTATGCCTGTTTACGTAATAGTGGAGAGTATAATAATTTCAGAACAGTATATGTCAGTTATATCACCCCAAAATGCTGACATGTCAAGTAACTTGCACAAAAACATTTTCACTTTTATGTTGTATACTCTATTTACATAAGTATATATCTCTGATTCCATTATAAAATTATACATGAAACAACTACCTTACCATGTTAATTTTATTGCCCATCTAATATAAATAAAAAATTACCATACCTAGTTGATTTCATTAGAAAACTTTAATATGAATTTAAAAAAACTGCAGAACATTTACATTAATCATCTCTTAAAAAGTTATTCATTACATTAAGCAAGCTATGAAATACAAATAAAAGTACTACTATTTGTTACTACAGATACATAAAAATCCACTGTAACAAAATAAAAAACCATATTTCCGCAGACAAGACACCTACTTTAAGGGGGTCGGCCGGCTAATGCCCTTTTTTAAGGACAGGACTTTGATATTCATACCACTTAATAAGGTGACTTGGGACATCTCCAAACCGCATATGATTTTCGCCTCTGACCTTCGGTTTTGTGACGCCAGGGCGATTTATCCCGAAAATAACCATTTTTCAAATTCTATCTCCTCCCTTGATATTTAATATTAAGACCTGGGATTACTACCATATATAGACCTGATGTAGACCTCCAATCGAATGAGGAGTTTTTTTTCTAAAAGTCATTTTTTTGCTAGATATGAATTTTTCAATATGGTAAAAAAATAAACCCTATAAATCATGAGAAAAAAATTTATAAAAAAAATAAGAAACAAATTGGAAAAAAGGGCTCTATTTGATTGTTCTATAATGTTATATACCAAATTCCAATGTTATAGCTTTAAAACTACGTGAGAAGATAGATTTTGAAGGTCAATAAGTATAGTTTTGAGATACGGGCGTTCAAAGTTTTCCTTCGTATTTCTATAAAGACAATGTTAATAAATAATGATTACTATGAATGTATATTTCTTTTTTGTGTATTAATAAACCAAAACTATTTTATTTATCATAATTTAATCATAAATGATGATCCCTTTGCTCATATATCGTAGCCTGGAGCACTGCTTGAGGCAAGATGGGGCACTCCTTCCTACGCAATTCTCTCTCTCCCCTTCACTAACTCGGCTCACTACAGCGAATTTTCTTCTTCTGTATGTTAGCGAGATGTTTTCCTTGTATTTTCCTTTTTGGCATGATGAAATTCTTGCCTGAAACAAAGATAAACAAACGTAAAATGGAAGAGAATGTCAAGAGGTGAAACTCAAAGGCGTACTCTTTTTTTACAAAGACAATTTAATAAATCATGATTATTATGAATTTCATATTCCATTTTGGGTATTAAAAGACCAAAACTTTGTTATTTATCATAAATGAAGATCTCTTTGCTCAAAGATCGTAGCCTTGGGCATAGTGTGACGTGTGCTGTCAAGCAAGACGGGGGCGTTACTAAGCAACCCTCCCCTCTCTCTTCACTAACTACGCATATATTATGATATTCTGTAATAATACTTGAGCGATTTTTCATCGTCTGTATGTTAGCGAGATGTTTTCCTTGTCTTTTCCTCATTGGCATGATGAAATTCTTGCCGAAACATACATAAACATACGTAAAAGTGGGCGAATGGCAGAGGTGAAATGGAACGTGTAGACTACTTGAAGTCTGTGATCGCACTAAATCAGGACTGGACTTGGTAGCTGAGCCTGAAGTCTCCTTCTCGACTCGGGGAATGTCTACAGATGCCATTTCTCCCAATTTCTTTGACAATAATTATCAAAATTTACGATAATAGAAGAAATATTGCATTTTCTTGTACGGATGAATGTTTTAGGCTTATTGAGTTACGATAACTAATTACCCTGTAACTACGAAAGTAAGAGGAATTTTGACGAAATATTTCGTATACGTATTCTCAATTGCCATATGAAGCTCCATGAATTTTTTCATGACTGCATTTTTCGCCCTATACCACCATATATAGGAGTTCCGGCCGGCCCCCTTAAAAAAGAAGTATTTGGGAAAAACAATTATGCCTTGACTTGGCTACTCCTTCAGAATTCATAAGTGAGCACATCAAAATAAAATTTACCAATGACACAAAAAATGAACTGTCTTAGTAGGGAGCAAAAACTGGATCACGGTGAAGACAGAGAAGTTGGACAACTAAGCATCAGAAGCGTGACATTGGGAAAGGGATTTAAAAAGAGACACGAAGGTTGAATCGGGACATACAAAGGACAATGGAAGAGGAGTCTGCCTTCGAGTTCTGGCGGACGACAGGTAGGGGAGATGACAGGCATTTCTTGAAGGAGAAGGTAGGCTAAAAAGCAGGTGAAATGTGCTACGAAGAGGAATTGGAAGGAATGGAATCAGAACCTCAAAAGCAGATGTAATAGTGGGTGTATTCAGGAGAAAAAGTGGGCGAGGAATGATGCAATTACATATAAAGGATGAAAATGGAGAAATAAATGATGATACAACACAAGTGATACTAGAATGACCAAAGGACTATTTCGAAAATATTCTGAATGAAGAGAATGAAATCAAAGTAGAGGATGCTGGCAGGACAGATGAAGCAATAGTGAAGAGGTGAAATTGGGTCTTTGGAGGATAAAAAGTGTAAAAGCCACCACTGTTATGAATAACAAACTATTCTGGCTGACGTAAATCTATGCAAACCTGACACTGGAAGGTACAGGACCTGAAGTGTGAGAACAGAGCTTCATAACTTTAATACCCTTATTGATCCAACCAATACGACCAAAAGAGAAATAGAGAAGTTTAAGAGCAATAAGACTTACGATAATTAGGAATTAAATAGTCATAAATGAGCTTTTAAGGCTTGTAAATAGAAGTTACAAATATCTTCTACAGAATTATTGCACAGTGGTCAGCGGCAACTTTTTGGAAACATAACTTTAATGCTTTTGATATTAGATGATTTAGAGCTTAATTCAGTCAAAATAATACAGATAAAATTTATCATATACCAAAAGTTCTAACCATGCAACAAAAGAAGCAGTTTTGACAATGTGGCAACTACGTACAGGAAAACTGCCATGAAAAGTGGAGGAGGAGGAGACTATACCAAATACTCGGAAATCTTAAGAATCTACGTGGCATAGTATCAAGTCAAAAACATTTGGAAGGGTAGTACTGCAAAGGCAGAGGGAACCAAACATTACTCTAGTATGAAGGCAGTGGCGACAGGCATATCTGAAGAATTTGAGATAAATCTTGTTGATCACAATAATCACAGCAAACTACAAAGCACTGCAGAAGGGGGATCAAGAGACCCCCTGAAGTAGATGTATGTGGTATACCAATACATATGCCCAGCCAATACATATGCCCAATCCACAATCGCAGCAGGTGCCTACATTGGTATGACTAGCATGTGCCTGTCTAAGAGACTCTCCTGCCACGCCCTAGAGGAGGCCATTAAGAACCACCCCTATACCAAGCATCAAGAGGCCATCTCCTGGGATGTGATCATCCAGAACATTGGGTCGATGGTTGCAATGCTGAAGGAGAAAGAGAACATCACAGTGCGACGCATGGGCAAGACGGCAGCCTTCGTCTTGATTGATGCTGCCGAATATCACGAGAAGACCAAGGCCTCATGACAAGACTCAAAATCGAGTTGATCCTAGACTCCATCCAGCAATTTGAAGCCCGGAGCATCGTGAGAACTACCGACGCCCTCCAACCCCTCCTACTTGCTGAAGCCCTTACAGAGAGGGGCTCACACTCCAGCGGGATCCTCACCAAGGAGATGAAGAAAGCAGCGAAGGAACTGAAGGAGAAAGAGAACATCATGGAGCAATGCGCAGACAAGACGGCAGCCTTTGTCTTGATTAATAGTCTTGATTGATACTGCCGAACATCAGGAGAAGCTGGATGGTATTTTGTCTGACGAGAGCAAGTTGGAGCGCCTGACGAGTATCCCGACAGACGACATCAGGAGGGAGGCTAACGGAGTCATCAGCACAGTGAATGCTGCGACAAACGCTGTGCACCTCCCGCCCATACAAGGAGACTACAGCCTGGCAATGTAAAAACCCACAAACAATGAAACCCCCTCCGGCCGATCACCAGCCAGACGCCCGCCCCTACGTACGCCTTGGCCAAACGCCTTAACCAAATTTTGACTCCTTACGTCCCGATTCGGTACAGCCTGCAGTCTTCGGCAGAATTCTTAGAAGCCATCAAGGACACACCTGGCACCGGGATTATCACCTCGCTGGACGTGGAGTCTCTATTTATGAACGTGCCTGTCGACGAAACCATAGATATAATCCTTGATCGTGTCTACAGGAATCTGTCGACAGTGCCCCTCAACATACCCAAAGCCTCGCTCCATATGCTGCTGGAGATCTGCATGAAGAAGGCCCCTTTCTCCACCCACCGTGGCCAGATGTTCCATCAGAAGGACGGCGTGGCGATGGGCTCCCCCAACGGGTCTTCGCCAGGATGCAGCAACCCCGCAGATATGGACGTTATATTGACGACATCTTTGTGCAAGTCGACACTGAGGATGAGGTAGAAGCCCTCCATCAAGCATTTCAGCAGTGCTGTGTGCTGAATTAAGCAGTTGAATACAGCTCCGACGATCGGATCCCCTTCCTCGACATCTTTGTAAGTAAGACGGAAGACGGTCTCTGTACTTCCGTCTACACAAAGAAGACTAATCTAGGACTTTGCCTCAACGGTGACAGCGAGTGCCCCGCCAGATTCAAAAGCACCACCATCAGGGCCTTCATCAGGAGAGCCCTCTCCCACTGCTCGACCTGGCAGGACACTCACCAGGAACTTGACTGCGCCTCCCAAGTACTTGTGAATAATGGGTATTCAAATGAATTAATCAGTAAGGAAGTCTGCACAGCCCCGGAGAAATGGTATGGTAGTGAGAGCCTGCACCCCCGCCCCCAGGATAATATCAAGCTGTACTACGAAGCCTTCATGAGTTTCCAATACCGTGAAGAAGAGGACTCCATTAAGAAAATTATTTCTGAAAATGTATCCCTGAACGATGACACCAAGAATATCGACTTAATCAAACATTGCCAGAATTGGAGGACACGTGACCTTATTATGAAAAATAACCCCTCTCCTCAGGTACGAGACCCCCTGAAGCAGATACATGTAGTGTATCAGTATACATGCCCAGTCTGCGAATGCAGCGGTGCCTACATGTGTATGACTACCGTGTGCCTGTCAAAGAGACTCTCATGCCACGTCCAAGAGGGGGCTATCAAGAATCACGCCCGCACCAAACATCAAGAGGCCATCTCATGGGATGTCATCACACAGAACATGAAGGTAATTGGGAAGGCGCCCTGATGCCCGTCGGTTGTGCCTGCTGGAGGCGCTTCTCATCCAGCAAATAAAACCTACACTGAATACGACGCAGGAAGAATTTCTCCTCCCAACAAGTATGAGAAGACCTACCACCAACAATGACACCACTGATCACGACAACTCCACGGAAGACAACGCCCCTGAACGAGGTACTCCTGCAGCCAATGGAAATCAAATTAGCCGTGATGTTCTGCAGTGTAGTGCAATGCCCATCAACGTTACCGCACCGCTCAGGAGGTCTAGATGGTTGCAGGACCTGCAGTATCGCAAGCATCGACTCGGAGAAAGTGGCTTGAGACCTGACTCGAGCCACCAATGAAAACGAAGAGTCACCGCCACCAGCCAATAGATCAGCATGGGGCAGACCCCCTGCTGTCACCCCAAATGTAAGGAGGACAGACACCACACCAAGACCATCCACCCTCAGCTTCCCAGCCCGAGGATGTCTGGCAGCTCCAGACAAAAGCTCGCTTTAAGAAAAAGAGAGATAGAGAGAGAGAGAGAGAGAGAGAGAAAAATTATTAATGACTTTTGATGACTATGGTATCATAGTTTATCTGTAAAATTCAAATACATACACCTATTTTGAAACTGTATTTGATCATGACCTCTATAGGCGCTCTACTAGCCTGTCTAAGTAGCACGGGAAAAGCCATTATTCACAAAATAGAGAAGAATCTCTACAAGTGTAACGCTGCTGAAGTAGCCATTACTTTTAATAGAATAATAATAATAATGGTCTTCACCATTTTTCCCTCTGAATAATAATAACAAAAATAATTATGCATTAATACCAGTTTTCAAGGGTTTAGTCACATTACGTGACCTAAGGTGGAAAAATGTTTATACTGAAAATTATTAACCATCAAATAAGTTTAACAAAATCATATCAAATCTAAAACAGTTTCCTCCTAAATAAACAATTATTCTAAATTTAGAAAACAATTGCAAAATACTGAAAATAATGATTCATCAGCTCTTGAAAAAAATACTTAATAAAAAAAGGATATGCCATGACCCAGGATGGGCCTGACCAACCTGGGCTAATTCTTGAAAAAAATGAGCTAACCTAACCTAACCGAAGGGTTTCAGGTTGGGGTGGTTACTAGTGATTCTATACAGTGGGGTATTAGTTTCATAGAGCAAAGGATGAAATTTTAGCGGCTGCAAAAGCGTTCCTCAGAGGTGAATTAGTCAGAAAAGGATATACAGGTTTGGAATTAGAGGGTAATCTGTTGGTTAGAAAATTAAATATAAATTAAGGATGAGTGAAAGTAAAGGTGATACGACACAGAACATGATTCTGAAAGTCCAAATTCGTGTGGTTTGAGATATAGTACATTGCAAGATTGGCAGTCCACATTTTGGGTTGGAAAGGCGTATAATGAGATACATAACAAATATATTTTGAAGAATATGTGGGTAGAACTGGAAATTAGGAGCATATCCAATACCCAGTAGACCTTTTCAGAGAATACACATGGAGATCTTAGGCAATTTCTGTAAATTAGGGTATGGCTACAGATACTTGTTTGTTAGTAATAGATGAACTAACGAGGGTAGTGGAAATTTTCATACTAAAGCATAAAATGCCAGAAGCAGTGGATGTGGCATTATTCAATGGATTTATATGTCGTTATGGGGTACCCGAGGTTTTATTGACTGATAGTGATAGGGAGTTTGTAAATAAGGCCTTAGAATGTTTAGCGGAAGTTATGGGAATACAGAAAGTAACAATCCTTCCGTACAAATCGGAAGTTGATGGTTTGTGTGAATGAGCAAACAGAAAGGTGCTCGAGGCACTCACGACCACCATAGGTGTCTATGACAGGAACTGGGAGATAGGTACACAGATATAGTTCGGCATAGCATTAATACTATGGTAAGTGAGTATTGAAATGTCTCCATTTGAAGCAATATTTGGTTGCCAGGAATATTTGAGGAATATTTGATTTGTTGCCTGTGCGCTCCCATAGGGAAGATGTGATTAGGTCATTAACCTCTATGGCTTCTCTCAGATGTAATCTCGTGTCGAAGATATGAGAAATGGAAGGAAATCATTAGATGTGAAAGTTACTGTTGGGGATGATGTGTTCATGAAGATTAATACTAGGAATGAAATAAATTTTTAGATTAGATCCAACATTTGGGGGTCCTTTTAGGGATATTGCAGAAAAGAAAGGGAATAGGTTTTTAGTTTTGGATGAGAAAACAGGTCTGTCTAGATTAACTCATATATGTAAGATTAAGAAGACGGGAAAATTGTAAAGAGAGATTTTCATGCTGATATGCATTTTGTTCTCGCTCTCTCTCCTGATTATGTCTGTGACTCTGTATAATCGGAGACCTTAATTCTCACCCCACAAAACAATTTCATAACGAGCTTATGCGCTTCTATCAAAATCATACTCTCCAAATTAGCGGTGTAATCCTCTTCCCTCCCTCCTCATATTCCTAACAGCAAACCAGCACGAACACAAGCACAATCACAACTTCATGATTCTATTATGACCTGCAATACTTGCTACGATCTTGCAACAGGCCACGATCACATCCTTTACAGGTGTCATTCAGTACCCCATCCTTCCCTACCGTGAACCCCCAACTGATCGCTCAGCAGCGGTAAACTGGGATTTTGAAAACCAGATACTTTAGGGTGACCACGGAAACCATGTTGCGGCCAATAGTTCAACTGGAAAATGCTTTACTTTGTACCAATACAAATTGTAGAAATGACCACCACAGGAGAGATCTAAAAGAATTCTATTCGAAAATAATTTCCGCTGACTTTAGCAGGGCTACCATTAGATTTCGTCAAGGTAACTCTCGTAACATACCTGGGTGGAATGAACTGAGTAAATGTTTTTACTGTGGAGGCAAAATGGAAGCCCGAGGGAAGGACACTACATTACTGGTGAGACAGGTGAGAGCGCAATTCAAACTTACTCTTAAGCACTGCAGATTAAATGAAAAACAACTAAGAGCCAATGCAATTTTAGAAACTTAGAATCCTGTGGTTATCCTCGTCTTTGGAAAGATATCCAGTCCTTAAATCCCAAAACTGAAAAGTTATCACAGAGAGTAGGGGAAGGAGTCGGTGACGACGCTATCGCAATTATGTGGGGAGACCACTTCAACAATATCCTGAATTGCATAAACGATCAAGACTCCCGAAGGGATGTAGATAACCTCCTTACTGATAACATTCAGTTTCATTTCGCAGACGGTATTACGCCAGTTAACATCAGCGATGCCGTAAACAACCTACCTAATAATAAATCTCCCAGCTGTGATGGTCTTCCTGTAGAAGCTTTTAAATTCTGCCATCCGATCATTTACATTTTGCTAGCTGCCCTATTCAATGCGTGCATTAATCAGCTCCTTCCAGACTCCCTGCTCTTAGTTCATTTGATACCATCAATCAAAACAGCTGCCCCTGGCAATTACAGGCCAATTGCAATCGCAACGATCACATCAAAGATACTTGAGTCGGTTCTTCTAGTGAGACTTCTCCCCTTTCTACACACCACAGACAACCAGTTCGGATTTAAAGCAAACTACTCAACCGTCACCTGCATCTACATACTGAAAGAATTACTGAACTATTATTTATCATCAGCCTCTCCTGTTTTCCTGTTTTATAGATGTGAGAAAAGCTTTTGACAAACTACCTGAAGCTCTTCCTGAAGCTGCATTAAAGAGGCACACCCCTATATTTGATTGGTTTTTTATATTGCTGGTTCTCCACGGTGCTAGGAATATTCAGTCTCAGGAAACTCGATCTCAGAAAATTTGGTCTCAGAGAATTCGGTCTCAAAAGAACATTGAATACGAATATCTAAAAAAGCTAGAAAATAACTTAAAATCCCTTAACACTGTTTCAAAAACACAAAATGAAACTAAAAATCTTTATGTAAGATTAATTCAGACATAACATTTATGCTAAGCATACAAAAACATTAAAATGATTTCATAGAGAAAACTAAGAAAACTGGGTCTCGAAAAATCCGGTTTCAGAAAATTCGGTCTCACAGTATTTTGATTTTCTTAACAAAACTACCTATTATATTGTTAAACCAAATTCGCAAGTAGTTTATGTTTTCTCTATAGCTTACAACTTTCATGAAATACCATCCATCAAATTTTAAATTCAGTTACAGTACCCATAGCAATGGTTTCAAAGTACGTTATATCGGAAAGAGGAAAAGAAAAATTCATCGATGAAGATAATTACATATATGATTTTCATATGCCCAATGCCAACAAGATAGGGCCATATTGGCGGTGTGAGACGCATAAGACGTCCAATGCTAGAGTACACACGAAAAGCAGGGAGGCGAAAATGTGATTGTTAAGAAGATGAACACTTCTACATCAGCAAAAGTTACTTCACACTAACAACACCTTAGGAGGATTTCACTCAGCTTGAAGACACTCCGCCGTTGCAGGCAAAAACCTCAACATTTGGAAATTCATTGATATCCTGCAAAAAGAAGAGGCACTCGCACAAACAAAAGTTTTACATGTGCAGATGGGAGAAAGAAAATATGAAAAACTTGATACCCGTATTGAGACGTTAGTAGAAAAATATGATGGAAGCAACCAGAATGAATCTTTAAAAGCTATTACTTTTAGCTTAAAGTTTTTTTAAAGATATATGATGGATAAAAATGTTAACTTATTGTTTTACTGAGCTTTTACTGAATTTTCAAGAGCTATTGCTCTTAGCTTACAGTTTTTTTTAAATATATATGGTGAATAAAAAACTTAAATTATGGTTTTACTGAATTTATACACTTAGCACTGTAAATGTATGACCCCACTAAACATTTAAAAAATTGCCTTTAGCTCTATAATCTTTTAAAACTAAAGTGACTTATAGTGACTTACTAACACTAGTAAAGTGGCATACGAACACTAGTATTGTTTTACTATACATGTTTTCCCTTTACTATCTTATAAACATATCATGAAATGTAAAAACACCAAGCAAACTAAATGGTTCATATACCAAGCACAATAACCTGAGACCGAATTTTCCTGACCGAGTTTCTAAGAACAAATTTTCTGAGACCGACTTTTCTGGCCACTGCACAGCAATTCAGTGTCAAATGGGGTAACGTATTGTCCTACGCCTTTGGCTCCATAAACTGGCTTCGGCAAGGGGGCATTCTCTCCCCATACCTGTTTAATACGTACACAAATGCCTTGAATGTCAAACTGAACTCACTCCCAATTGGATGCACTGTCAATAAAACAATTATAAACCTCTTCTGTTACGTCGACGATATGGTCCAGATTTCCCCATCAGTGCAAGGTCTCCAACGACTCATCAACACTCGCCGCCAATACGCAGAGGAATTTGATATCATATACAACGAAACCAAGACCCAGTGCATGTCACTGCTCCCGAGATCGCTTAAGCAAATTACAGAACCATAAATTTTCCTCGGAAATCATCGGCTGGAATTCGTGCACGAATTTCCGTATTTGGGTCACATTATCACGGATGACCTAAAAGATATGGCAGACATTGAACAGAGGCGTCGTAAACTATGTGCAACTGGCAACATGATTGCAAGGATGTTTGCCTTCTGTCACCGATGCTTGAAACTGCTGCTCTTTCGCTCGTACTGCTACAGCATCTATGGGTGTTCCCTGTGGAGCTACACCAGGGAGACTATGAAACGTATCACTGTTGTTCATAATGGCATTTTGAGATGCCTCACAAACACTCCTCGCTACCACTCCGTCATACAGATGTTTACAGAAAACCACCAGGACAATTTAAAAATCATTGTAAGGCAAACAATGTCCAGTCTGATCACCCGATTGCGAACCAGCAGCAATTCGCTCATGCAAAGCATCCTAAGTAGTTAGGCAAGAAGATCTAAATTGTAGGAAAGATGGGAAAATGAGGCGTTTGTTCCCTAAATGACTTAATCTCTGTATTGGCAAAATGTCATCTGCAGAATCTCTTATTATTATTGTAGTGCTATGATTATTGTTATTACTAGTATTTTCCTTTTTTCATTATTGCTATGATTATTAAAGTACAATTTTGCTACATTCAATTTTCGTACTTAGCCTTCTAGGCCTGACTACAGTAACCACTTAATTTAAATATGTACATTCTATTTTCTTATTGTTATAATTTTCAATTTTTTTTAACTATTCTTAAAATTATTACTGTTATTACCATTATTTTGCTTACTATCTATTATACTACTTCAGCAAGTGCAGATATTGCCAATTATTTTTTTATCATGTTATCTCATATATCTAGATTCTGTATGTTTTTGTCTATTCTTTGTATATTCTATGTATATGGCCTTCAGCTGAAAATAGAGTTTACTATTGTTATTATTAATAAAAAAAAATCCTCATAGTAGCATGAGTCTTCAAATGGAGAAACAAATCCACAGTTATGTAAATGTACATATATTCAAAATTAAAACTTTAAGGATAGCTTTCGGGAATCTCTTCGGTTCCCCTTATCAATCTTATTTACATAACTGTGGATTTGTTTCTCTGTTATTATTATTATTATTATTATTATTATTATTATTATTATTATTATTATTATTATTATTATTATTATTATTATTATTATTATTATTATTATTATTATTCA
Organism: Macrobrachium nipponense; assembly: GCF_015104395.2. Classification (NCBI taxonomy): domain Eukaryota; kingdom Metazoa; phylum Arthropoda; class Malacostraca; order Decapoda; family Palaemonidae; genus Macrobrachium; species Macrobrachium nipponense. The sequence continues at coordinate 76,413,369 of NC_087215.1, read as the reverse complement.
CATCAAGTCTTTTGTTGTCTGCCTAATGCAGCTATGCTGACCAGTTCCATTTTAATTTCCCTTTGTTTCATCTTCCTCTGAATAATAAAAATAATAATAATAATAATGGATGGGTGACCGCTCTCCTCGGCGTTGATTCCTTGGGAAAGGATCTTTACCATAATTTCCTCAGTCTACTCAGCTGTAAATGAGTACCTATCCTTGATGAGGTAGGGTCCTAAATAGCAAAACTCAGCAATGATGGAAAGAAATGAAGGAATAAACGACAATGACGTAAATGGAACCTCTGGCAACAGAGGAGCTTCGTCTGGCAGCCAGGTATTCAACCCAATTGAAGGGGAAGACGGTCAGGTACTTGGAGGTCGTCATCCAGCAACTGACCACCACAACGACAGTAACCAACAGCCTGAGATTGGAGCTACAGAAGCAAACCGAAGGAAGAAATGGAACAAACCGAAGGAAGAAATGGACAAGAGAATAAAATAAGGAAATATGGAGATGCTACATCAGAAGCAACCCGACGGAGAGAGGATATAGAAGAAGGTTGGTCAACATCTGGAATGAGAGGAATAACACCCCCCAAACAGAGCAGAGGCTGGCAGACCAAGTAAGGAACATAAAGAAAAAGAACTGGCTCTCCCCAACAGAAAGAGAAGAACTGGAAAGGGAAATGTTACACGAAGATGAACTGAGAGACAATGCCACAGAAGATGACAGGGATGATGAGGTATCAAACAACGACACACGAAGAAACACCGACGAAGTAACAGAGAGGACGGAATGGGTAGAAAAGATTAGACAATGGATTGAGCCAGATACAGAGAGAACAAAGATCCCCTCCATGAAAGCCTACAACACCAAGAAATTAAGGGAAAAAACAAGTGGGGTCAATGAAATAATGGGCATAATACACACCACCAGTATCACAGAAACAAATAACTTGGCGTGCGCAGGAGCAAGATTATTAGCAGAACAGATGGGGATTCGAACACCAACACCACCAGCCCAACAGAAACCAAAACAGCAACCTCCTTGGAAAAGGCACCTGGAAAAGCAAATCATGGTAATGAGATCTGACTTGAGTAAACTGAAAGAGATGGCAGAAAAAAGGCTAAGAAGCAAGAAAACAAGGGAGGAACTCAACGAGAAATACAAAGTACAAGAGAGGGGACTAAACAACACAATAGAAGATGTAAAACAGAGGCTTAAGGCCAAAGCACATAAGATCCAACGGTACATGAACAGGAATAAGGGATACCAACAGAACAAACTATTCGGAACCAACCAGAAAAGACTATACAGCCAACTAAGAGGGGAAGACAACCACCAAGAAATTCCTGAAGTCGAACCAAGTAAGAGACTCTGGGAAAATATATGGAGCAATCCGGTATCACACAACAAACATACAACATGGCTCCAGGAAGTCAAGGAAGAAGAAACAGGGAGGATAAAACAAAGATTCAGAGATCACGACAGACACAGTCAGACACCAACTAAAGAAAATGCCAAACTGGAAAGCCCCAGGTCCCGATGAAGTCCATGGATACTGGCTCAAAAACTTCAAAGCCCTACACCCACGAATAGCAGAACAACTCCAGCATTGTATCTCAAATCACCATGCACCCAAATGGATGACCACATGAAGAACATCCTTAGTACAAAAAGACAAGAGTAAGGGAAATATAGCCAGTAACTACAGGCCTATCACCTGCCTACCACTAATGTAAAAGGTACTAACAGGTATCATCGGTGATAGGCTATACAATTACCTAGAGGAGACAAACACCATCCCCCACCAACAGAAAGGCTGCAGAAGGAAGTGAAGGGGCACAAAAGACCAGCTCCTCATAGACAAAATGGTAATGAAGAACAGTAGGAGAAGGAAAACCAACTAAGCATGGCATGGATAGATTATAAGAAAGCCTTCGACATGATACCACACACATGGCTAATAGAATGCCTGAAAATATATGGGGCAGAGGAAAACACCATCAGCTTCCTCAAAAATACAATGCACAACTGGAATACAATACTTACAAGCTCTGGAATAAGACTAGCAGAGGTTAATATCAGGAGAGGGATCTTCCAGGGCGACTCACTGTCCCCACTACACTTCGTAGTAGCCATGATTCCCATGACAAAAATACTACAGAAGATGGATGCCGGGTACCAACTCAAGAAAAGAGGCAACAGAATCAACCATCTGATGTTCATGGACGACATCAAGCTGTATGGTAAGAGCATCAAGGAAATAGATACCCTAATCCAGACTGTAAGGATTGTATCTGTGGACATCAGGATGGAGTTTGGAATAGAAAAATGCGCCTTAGTCAACAAACAAAAAGGCAAAGTAACGAGAACTGAAGGGATAAAGCTACCAGATGGGAGCAACATCAAACACATAGATGAGACAGGATACAAATACCTGGGAATAATGGAAGGAGGGGATATAAAACACCGAGAGATGAAGGACACGATCAGGAAAGAATATATGCAGAGAATCAAGGCGATACTCAAGCCAAAACTCAACGCTGGAAATATGATAAAAGCCATAAACACATGGGCAGTGCCAGTAATCAGATACAGCGCAGGAATAGTGGAATGGTCGAAGACAGAACTCCGCAGCATAGATCAGAAAACCAGGAAACATATGACAATACACAAAGCACTACACCCAAGAGCAAATACAGACAGACTATACATAACACGAAAGGAAGGAGGGAGAGGATTACTAAGTATAGAGGACTGCGTCAACATCGAGAACAGAGCACTGGGGCAATATCTGAAAACCAGTGAAGACGAGTGGCTAAAGAGTGCATGGGAAGAAGGACTAATAAAAGTAGACGAAGACCCAGAAATATACAGAGACAGGAGAAAGATAGACAGAACAGAGGACTGGCACAACAAACCAATGCACGGACAATATATGAGACAGACTAAAGAACTAGCCAGCGATGACACATGGCAATGGCTACAGAGGGGAGAGCTAAAGAAGGAAACTGAAGGAATGATAACAGCGGCACAAGATCAGGCCCTAAGAACCAGATATGTTCAAAGAACGATAGACGGAAATAACATCTCTCCCATATGTAGGAAGTGCAATACGAAAAATGAAGCCATAAACCACATAGCAAGCGAATGCCCGGCACTTGCACAGAACCAGTACAAAAAGAGGCATGATTCAGTGGCAAAAGCCCTCCACTGGAGCCTGTGCAAGAAACATCAGCTACCTTGCAGTAATAAGTAGTACGAGCACCAACCTGAGGGAGTGATAGAAAACGATCAGGCAAAGATCCTCTGGACTATGGTATCAGAACGGATAGGGTGATACGTGCAAATAGACCAGACGTGACGTTGATTGACAAAGTCAAGATGAAAGTATCACTCATTGATGTCGCAATACCATGGGACACCAGAGTTGAAGAGAAAGAGAGGGAAAAAATGGATAAGTATCAAGATCTGAAAATAGAAATAAGAAGGATATGGGATATGCCAGTGGAAATCGTACCCATAATCATAGGAGCACTAGGCACAATCCCAAGATCCCTGAAAAGGAATCTAGAAAAACTAGACGCTGAAGTAGCTTCAGAACTCATGCAGAAGAGTGTGATCCTAGAAACGGCGCACATAGTAAGAAAAGTGATGGACTCCTAAGGAGGTAGGATGCAACCCGGAACCCCACACTATGAATACCACCCAGTTGAATTGGAGGACTGTGATAGAGCCCTCCCCCCAAAAAAAAAAATAATAAAAGTAATAATAATAATAATAATAATAATAATAATAATTGGTAGGAAATACTTGCATTTTTTCATTCAACCAGATGCTATATATCCCTATGAACCTTATTTTTATTATTTATTCAGGGAGTTGAAATTAACGAATTCCTCGATTGAAAACCAATGGAAAATAGTCATTATTGCGCCTTTTAACTTCCACACTTGTTGTTACTCCCCTGGAATGTTAAACTACCCCATGGGGGTGACTTACCCCCAATCTGCCACGAGTTCTTTAAACAAAAAGCTAAACCCTGATATTATCACAGGTGTTGCGGACAAATGACTTTGAGCCGAATTTGATGGCGTCAGGAGGCTGACAAGCAGTGCAGGGCTCCCAGAAACATTACGTTCATCAACCCACTGCCTTTTATCTAATTCCCCCTTTTGGAGTCTATTTCTATTTCACGCAGAGTTTAAAACAAATTCTCAAGTGAGATCTCTTCCCATATTTCCCTTTACCTCGTCTTACTTCAACCTATTGAACACTGCATTCTTTGGAAGCTTGAATAACAAGTCAATGGTCCATGTGGGCTTGTTACATTCGAATAGGTTTCATCTTCTGAATAATAATAATAATAATAATAATAATAATCCTTTAATTTTTTCAGCCTCTAAGATGTCCTTGTTCATATAATCGCAATTTTCAGACGTGAACTTCCTACAGCTCTGAGCACCTTTTCTCCTCAGGTGTCAATTCGGTTTTTCGAGACCTTTGAACAATTGACAGACTGACGCTCTTCTGTAAATTATATTTAAAAAGGTTGTAAAAACCAACACTGAAAATGAGGACAATCTTCCTCACCGATTTCCTGATTGCGTGTTAACTTCCAAAGAATTTTTAGTCGTACAAAATATTTCGCGTTTCTTTTGTTTTGTCACCTTGCTGTATATCAGCCTGCTCCTCTGCATGATGTTATACCTCAAAACTACCCGTCTGTCACTTCTGTTTCCTTCATTGTTTTGTCATTGACATTAAATGCTCTATCTGAACCTTTGAAGAAGAACCCTGAGATACTCTAATACAAAATAGTTGTATAAATGTTCTTGAGAGCCATAAGTGCGTTTGATCAATTTTAAACGCTTGTTATTTCGTTATTGAAATCTCATGTCCTGGTTCAGTTCAGCCAGTCTGATCGGAACGGTGTTCTTGATGCACGTTAAAGTAATGCTGAAATAGAAAGGACGGATAATTTCGAATTAACTGATGGTTACAATCACAAGCAAACACATTTGGGCGCACAAGGATTTGAAAGAAAATCAAATTGTTATGAAGAGAGAACAAACTAAACAGAAATAAAGATTGCTTCACATTTTATAACACATTTCTTATCATCTTCACATTCGAGGGTTATTAATGACTGAAGTCAAATCAGTAAGGTACAATAACGGAGTTCTTTAACAAATTCCTAACAAAATATTCTATGCCTCATTGTATTAGGTGTCTCCCTTTCTCCGTGTCAATTTTTTTTATATAGAAAGTGGTTATATTTTTCGCATATTCCTCTGTATTTTTTTCATATTATTAAATGTTCTAAATGGAAAAGGCTAGTTTACATCCTTCTTAAAATTACAGTCGTTTCAGACAAACTGAATCGTTTCGGGTGCAATGAAAATTCTCAGCAAATGAACTCGTCAAATGTCAGCAGTCCATTCATGGATAAGCGAGTTTTTTCCTGGTGTTCGCTTCCTTGTTATTTTCTGTCTCGTCTGTCAGGTAGTGTTCTGTGGAGAAAATTTTCCAAATACTGTCCAGTTCTCTATCCAGAAATCGAATGAGAGCTGGTTTTAAACTGGGTCGTTTTAAAAGATGTTTTATATTTCTTCCTGAATCCTTTCAATGATAAATAAAAGATAGTGTTTGTGAAACACTCTTAAGCTTAAAAGTAGCACTTTCAAGATTTCGACAGAGAGAGAGAATTGAAGAACTATTTCCCCAATCCATCATCTTTTATTCTGGTCTTATGTAGCCTACAGCAAAAGAAATATAGCTTTAATATTTGTCATCGTTAAAGAAAAACTGAGGCGAAGGAAAATTTGGAAACAAACAGTTGATGAGAAAAATGATTGAATCCAGAAATATCTTGGGGAACGTCATCATCGGTCGGATAAGAAATTTCCAACTTTTCTTAATTGAGATTTCCAACCCAATTGTTGTTAAAATGTAAGAAAAGAAACGAAAGAAAGAAAAGGCTTGAGAAATAGGTATGGCATTCAACCGAGCTTCTTCGACATCCCTTACGTTCCAGTAGCCTTCGTATAGATTCGAATGGATTCATCGAATACCCATTTTTTTTAGTTTCATAAACAAAAAATTATACGAATATGGTTTTCTTATCAATTGTATTGTGGAGGATTGAATTTTCTGTTTTTGCCAAATTCTTCAGTTGATGAGAGAGAGAGAGAGAGAGAGAGAGTTGGTGGAGCGGTAGTTTGTGATAGAAACAACTGTGAGTGTAATTGAGGTAGTTATTTATTTTTTTGTTTGTTTTTGCATTTTAGCACGATAGCGGGTGTTTCGGGTGAGTGCTTTTTTTGGTTCTGGCTGCAGCAGAAAGTGAATGTGTTTTCGACTGCCTGGACTTTTTTAGTTTTTTTTTTATTATCTTTTGACAGACCGCAGTTCCTCCTTAACCTTCCTCTATCTACATTGCTCGCCACCTTAGCTGTAGATAAAGATTAATTGTCCCTTATCTTCCGGCATTCAGTTTTGGATTGCGGACTATTGCGTGGAACTGGATTTCGGATTGGATTGTTCTTCAAGGATTGGTACTATAGATGTTGATGACTCAGAACGAACCTTGATTGTGGAAGATTGTGGCCAAGGATATAGTATTGATATTGATGATGACGACTATGGCTGGACCTTGGAATTGATAGTGGAAACGTTCTTGGAGGATTGATATTCCTGAAGTTGACGACTGGAACGAATTTGGATTGAGATTGACTGCGGATCATAAGGATTGACGTGGAAGAACCGTGGCTCAAGTGCCATAGTTTGAAGTGCTGGAGGCACTATTAGCCTATAAGGCTACTTATATATACATCTCGTATAATCTTGGGTTGAGTTCGTTCATGTTAGGTTGTGGGTTCACTTTGGTTATTGGGGTTTTGTGTTTTGAATTAGGAAATATAGTGTTTAGGTATTTAAGTGGTTTAAATATCCTTTTATCCAAGAGTCTGGTTACAGATAACGTAAGTAGAAAGTTGTGTATTGAGGAGACTACTATTGTCTGTAAGGGGGATCAAGGGTGTGGGGGTTGCATTTTCACCCTTGTTCCTTCTACCCATTGAGCTTCAGATAGAACTTGCTTGGACACCTACCTGGCGCGTCAGTCAATGTAGAAGTCCCCGAGGACACCGCTCGGATACAATAACATTTAAGAATTCATAAAGTTTATACATTACAGGCAGTCCCCAGGTTACGACGGGGGTTCCGTTTTTGAGACACGTCATAAGCTGAAAATTGTCGTAAGCCGGAACATCATAAAAAATCCTAAGAAAACCTTACTTTTAATGCTTTGGGTGCATTGAAAACTATGTAAACTGTATTCTTATGGCATTTTTCATCAAAAAACCTTCAAATATTGATTATTTTGCATTTTTGGTGGCATATTTCATCTGCCAGATGAGCGTTGTATGCGTCGTAACCCTGGAACGTGTCGTAACCCTAGAAATAATGTCTGATGAATATAATAGAAAAGCGTTGTAACCTCGGAATGTCGTAAGCCAAGACCGTTGTAACCCGGGGACTGCCTACATCCTGAATTGAGGTTCTTTGAAGAAACACTTTTAAAAAATCCCAAAGAATAAATATCGTCACAAAAAGATTTGTTTATTCTGCTTATTCTAATTATTTAGGGCAACGCAAATATGAAGATCAAAAAGAGTTTATTAATATCCTGACATGACGGTCAAACAACAGTCCTACAGCCATTCCATTCTTATCCTTCACTTTGTAAAGGTTAATATTCTTGTTTAATTTTAAATTTCGTCAATTTTAATGTCACCTTGTAAATAATTTTAGTTTTTTTAGTTCTTAACAGTCAGTTTTTATGAATAACTTTAGTTTTTTTATATATTTGTTTTTAAATTAGCAAGTAAACTTTAATTTTATATTTTATAAATGTGAATTATTTTTATATAACAGACTGATGGTGTGTCAGGAGGATACGAAACGTTTTTTATTAAACTCTTATTGATCTTCTGAGTTTTGGTAACCCTATATATAGATATATATAGATATATATATATATATATATATATATTATATATATATATATATATAGGGTTACCAAAACTCAGAAGATCAATAAGAGTTTAATAAAAAACGTTTCGTATCCTCCTGACACACCATCAGTCTGTTATATAAAAATTAACATTTATTTACTAAAAATAAAATTAAAGTTTACTTGAACAAATTTATAAAATAAAAAAAAATAATTTAAAAATTAAATTATTAATTTAAAAAACAATATATAAAAAAACTATATATATATATATATATATATATATATATATATATCATATATATAGTATATATATATATATATCTTTATTGTTTTCTGCTCTGGCGGCTGTATTCAAACAACTAAATTTCTTCTTCACAGCCAGCAACGAAATGATTACCAATTTCCTTTCTCTTATCGAAATATTCTATATCTGTTTGGCAGACACGAAACAAATTCTCTCTCTCTCTCTCTCTCTCTCTCTCTCTCTCTCTCTCTCTCTCTCTCTCTCTCTCTCTCTCTCTCTCTCCAGTTATCCAAGTGAAATCGGTCTCACAAGGGTCATGCAGAACATATAATATCAGCATAGTTAGAACTGCCCACGGAAGCCAAGTGTTCAACCCATTCCCCGGTTAGCAAGACATTACAGGATGACTCATTCCGCTTCCAGCTTATCGGAGGAGCACAAACTGGCCCCCCCACCTACTTCCCCTCTCCTCTCCCCACCCACAAACGCCAACCATTCCCCCTTTGACAGCCAATAAAAAAATCGCTTATCATTAGCATGATTATTATCACTGTTATTCACTAACGCCCTTTCGGCATCTACACCCAATGAAAAATTGCTCATTATTATTATTATTATTATTATTATTATTATTATTATTATTATTATTATTCTGTAAGTATTCTTTCTCCATTATTAAGTAGCTTTTCTATATAATGGCCATTTAACCCCAGTTTGGGAAAGGGAGCTGTTTATCCGTCAGGCCTTCGTGGGATCAGTCAACGTGGCATCTGCTTTCTTTCCACTCGTGGCGCTGCTCATTTTTTAATAAGGAAGAGTTTCTTGCTGAGTCTTAGCGACACCGTTCCCGAATATTTTTTTCATTTTTTCTGTTCGTCATAACTGGCGTTGGGGTGTCAGACTCTTAGTACTTGGGTTCCAGCTTCTTTTGCGATGAATTGCCAATGCCCTGCTGCGCTCTCACTTGAAAGAACGGGGTACGTTCCTGTTGTGAGGAAGGAATATATTATATATCTATATACAAGTTTTGTAATGCAATTATAATTGTGGTAACATGATTAATTCACCTCAGAACCTGTGTATCATGTTATGAAATGTATGTTTTTGTGTTCAGATTCCCAAATTTAAAGATAACATGTGTTAAGTAGTCTAACTTTTCATTTTGAAGTAACGTAAGACAGAGAGAGTGGAAGCTCATAAGCCTTTGAAGAGGGTTGTTTTCACATCTTGAGAATTTCTTAGCTAAGCTAATTTTTTATCGTCCCGATCGGGCCTGTAATGAAACAAGGGGCCTTGTTCATTATGCTCGATATCCCTATAGAGATGACATAATATGTTTTCGTCTCGGACGTGTACTCTCAACTACACCCATTCACCCTGATACGCATATTTACGCATATAAAAGATTCATTCGCTTTTGAGATGTAGCAGCGTGCGTTAGAGAGTGTAGCATTGCTCTCAAATCTCTCTCTCTCTCTCTCTCTCTCTCTCTCTCTCTCTCTCTCTCTCTCTCTCAAAGCTCTCTCTATCGCCTCGCTCATTTGCGAGTGTTTTATTAACGTAATAATGTAAATCACATTTGTATCTGAGAAGGTCACTCATTAATTGTCTTAATGTATGCGTTGTTTGTGGAATCTGAACATAGTTTGTTCCGACACGAATACAAACCCTCGGTCCTTTATCAATAGGAAGTAGCTAGCGGCAGCTGGAACGGTCGTAAGCTTCGAACAAGGGGAGAACGGTAGTTAACTGCTTGTCCAACAGTGCGCGTGCCTGCGCGCTTGAGAGGTGAAGAATCACTTTTGCTTTCGGCCGCAGGTGTGAAGGACGTGTTCGTCATCGCTCTCTGCCCGCTTCATCGTCGTATGCTTTGTTTATATTGTGTTTTCTACTAACGGTTTGTTTGAATTGAAAATGAAACTGTAAGTACTCTGTTTTCATTTTCATTACTTAATTATGGGTCAAGATGGAGCTATCGCCGTAGATACGGCGGTTTCCGCTCTTTTCATGAATTTGATACCTTTGAATTATGTCTCGGTGCCGAGGGCGGGATCGCACTGAGTCATGTATTTTGGGCGAAAGTGTGTAATTAAATATGTAAGTACTCCTTTCATTATATTTTTGCCCTGTGCGTTCGTTGCCGAGAGCGTGAAGGCGCTTGGCACGAGCCTCTTATTTTGTATATAGATTGCAATGAAAGTGGAATCACAATTGCAGTATTCTTTTTCATTTTCATTTATTATTTAATTGCATCAATTTTCATGAAAATTGATCCTTCCCATTTTCATATATATTTTATGATAGCATCATATTATTGGATCAAGTTTCCGCTCTTACCCGGGATTTGATCCTTCTCCTATTAATTTTGTGTGAAAGTGAAATCGCAAGTGCGGTATTCTTTTTCATTTTCATATATTATTATGATTGCATCATTTTCATTTTGGATCAAGGTTCCGTGATTGATCCTTCCCCTTTTATGTTGTGGGAAAGTGAATCGCAAGTGCAGTATCCTGTTTCATTTTCACATTATTGTCACGGCTGTGTGGGGATGGGGGAAGCGAAGGTCTGCCAAGAAGTCGTCGGAAGCTCTCCCGCGACTCCCTTGGTAACCGATTCTTCGTCTTTTTTCCTGCCCCCCCGCTCAGCTCCCACGAATGGCACCTTTCCCTTCGGGAGGATCATTCTCCTCGCCCGAACTGTCAAGCGTGGAGGAGGGCTCTCGGTGCCCCGACGTACAATTGTTTTCGGGGTCTCCCATTCGTTCGGGATGGGGCTAGCGCCCCCCCGCACGAGGGTACCCCTCCACTAATCACTCTTTTGTTGCTTCCGCAGAACGAGTAACCTGGGACAGGTGTGGGCGTCCATGGGTCTGCAGGGCGTGCCTAGTGTCCAGGGGTTGCTTCAGCGTCTGGCGTGGGTGGGGGCGGTCACCCATGGAGCGGTGACCACCACATCACTACCCCAGGGTACGCCGCCCCTCCTCTTCTTATGATACCCCGCATGTGATGACGGTGACGCCGACAGCCGCCGTTCAAGGGCCGATCGCTGCCGTTCCGAGGAGGGGTGTGCCGCTCCACCTGGGTTCTTTGTGCTGCCGACCCCAGACTTCCACTGCCCGAGAAGCTCCCCTGGACCTGCCACTGGTATCCAGGATGTCGGTGGCTGAAGCTAAGCCTCCTGGGTTACCTGACTTGCCTGCATTACCGGCCGTACCTGCCGCTACCGCTGTTCTTGCTGCTGGCCCAGCTGCTCTCGCCGCTCCTGCCCACGTCGTTCCTGTCCACGGTGCTGCTGCCCCAGACTCAGGTCCTTCTGGACAGGTGCAGCCGGGCCATGTTGCTTTGGCAATTGCCCCGGCTCCGTCCTGGATGGAGGTTCTGACGTCTGTCCTGCGGGAGCTGACGAAGAAGAAGAAGAAGGTGTCGTCGTCGTGGTCTGCTGCCGCCTCTTCCCCTTCGACTTCTAAGGCTACCAAGCCGAAGAAGAAGAAGGCTGCCTCCCCCCCCCCCAAGAAGGCTCCTTCGGGAACTTCTAAGGGCCCGTCCCACTCCGGTGGGACGGGGTGTCCTTCTGCTGGTCCTCCTGCTCCTTTGGGAACAGGGCCCGTCTCCCCTTCTGCAAGGAAGAAGAAGACGGGGACCAGAGGGGTACCGGCTACCACAGGTACTTCCTCGCCTGGTGTTAGCGGCGCTGCCGCTACGCCAGGTTCCGGCTCGGTCTCTCGTTCGCGAGAGGTTCCGAGTGTACGATCTCCCGCGGGAGACTGTGCAGCCAAAGTTCTGGCGCCAGAGTTCGCACGGCACCAAGACTGCATCACGGAGCAGAAGGCTGGTGAGAGCTGCTCAGGTGACTCTCGCCAGGCCAGCGGCCGCTCTCGCAGCGACCAGCTGGTAACCCGGGTTTCCCCCCTAAGAAGGCTCCTTCGGGAACTTCTAAGGGGTTCTTCTGCCGGTCCTCCTGCTCTTTCGGGAACAGGGCCTATCTCCCCTTCCGCAAGGAAGAAGACGGGGACCAGAGGGGTACCGGCTACCACCGGTACTTCCTCACCTGGTGTTTGCGGCGCTGCCGCTACGCCAGGTTCCGGCTCTGTCTCTCGTTCGCGAGAGGTTCCGAGTATATGATCTCTCGCGGAAGAGCGTATAGCCAAAGTTTTGGCGCCAGAGTTCGCTTGGCGCCAGGACTGCGGCACGGAGCAGAAGCTGGTGAGAGCCGCTCATGTGACTCTCGCCAGGCCAGCGGCCACTCTTGCAGCAGCGGCCACTCTCGCAGCGACCAGCTGGTAACCCTGGTAGACGTGACTGTCTCTGACCAGCCACGGGCTGAGGCTGGGAAGAGGTTCCCCCCTCCTGATCGTTGGTGCCAGCCTCAGCTGGTACCAGCGGTATGACGCGCCGCGAGGAAACGCACCGGTCTCACCGCGACATTGGTCTCTGCAGGTCTCCTGACCACCGCTCCCACAGGGACCGGGCGGATAGGGGGACCAGCAGCAGCTCCTCTGCACACGAGATCGGGGCCGCTGTTCTCGGTCCAGCCGTTTCCCTGGGAAACGGCTCGACTAGGCCTGCAAGTTGGCGATCGCCTGCAGCCCTCCAAGCCCGCTGGTTCTTCCAGCGAGTGAAAGAGGAGCGTCATGTCTTCCTCTCCCGTGCCTGCAACTTCCTCGGTTTGCACCAAGAAGAGAGGGGCACAGCGGGGTGATCGTGAGGGGCATGCCCCGCACGATCCCGTCACGACGCCGTAGGTACCAGGTACGATCTTCGGACCGACCAGGACGTACGCGCAACTGGAAGGAGGAATCCGAGAGGGGTCTATCGCAGTTTCTCCTCCTTAAGGGGGAGGTTCTCAGAATGCTCTTGTTCGAGGGGCTTGACGGTCCTACTCTGCAAGATGCTGTGACTTCTGAGATCCAGAGGAACTTTGTCGAGGTTATGGCGCTGATTCGTCAGCGCAACGACCTCGGGGAAGGATCGCCACTCCCACCAGACGAGCCCACGTCTTGGCTCGAGTTGTTTTGGGGCCCGAGAGGGAACCCAAACCAACGGTGGGTCTGCCGCGATCGGAGCTTGCCGATTCTGTCTTGAACCAGAGTCTCTCATCTCCGGATAAGAAGGCTCTCTCAGATCTGGCCGGTCGAACAAGCTACTTCCACTTCCTCTACTGCGACAGCGGCGTTTCTACGTGTCTTTGGACACCGTATATAGATACCCCTTCGGTCCTCCTGAGAGGTTTCGACCTCGACGAGGACTGGAATGAGTCTGAGGATGGTATCGGCTCTCTCCTTTCAGGTGTCGATCAGCCCCACCCAGACGACATTCACAGTGGCGGCAGACCCTTACCTACAGTGTGAGTTCGTAACCCTCCTCGGGAAAACGTTTTCTCCTGACGATACGTTTTCCCTGACTCTGAGAGGCCATCACCGCAAGGCAATGGCTGCTCCTACTCTTCTCCAACTGCTAGTTCCACTGGGAAGGCGAGCGAGTATCCAATTCCTCCCCCATTCCCTCTCTCCTTACGGCTACGAGGGAAAGGGGAGGGATCCTACAGAGATTTCTCTGTAGGATCCCACGTTGGGGACTGCGCTACCGGGGGGGACCTTCGGGTCCTACCTGATGTAAGTCCCGGTCGTTGAGGAGGGATCCTGCCCCATCCTCGATTTCTACGGGAATCGAGAGGACCACCAGCCGATATCGTTTGACTAATTCTATGGGGGTTTTGCAGAGTGCTTAGAATTCTACGGAATTTCTAGCGCACTCAAAGTGTTCGAGTTTTTTACGATCTCCAAACACTTAGGCGAGACCACGGTCCAAAGTGAGCGAAACGAGAATCCCCGATAATTGTTACACGATAATCGGGAACCTCGCCTATGCTCAAATTCCTGGAATTTCTAGCATTGGGAAGAAGACTGCTGCTGAAGAAGAGTATCTCACAGTAGGCGACCAACCTGGAATAGAGAAGAACGGACAGGAACATCCAGTTTGGCTTGAACTATCGTCTTCGGTATTCTGTTCACCATTGAAGCTTTCCTTCGGGGAAGACTTCTCTTTCACTCTCTTGACTAGAGAACAAAGGCGGTCGATCTCCAATCCTTATTCTCACTCCTCAAGGGGAAAAGAATTTAGGATGGAGGTCGTTGTACAGAACCTACAAATATACTATGTATATTACCCTCGCGACATGATTCTGTTAAGCAGTTGAATTGTCCGGGGGGTAGGAGCATACCGTAGTTAACTCTACAGATTGTGACCGAGACGAATTGTATCTTAATTGAACTGCAACTCGGGGCTGCCTGCAACCTCCCAGCAGTTACCAGTTTCGAGTTTTGATACTTGGTATTGTCATGACAACACCAAATCAGCTTTTGTATTTACCGAAATCCGTTTCGTTTAAATATAATTGCTCAAGCGTATTTTTTATGCTCGATGGTTCTAGCCGAACACATTCCTTCGTGGAATGGATTACCTGGCAACTCAGGATTTCAAGTCAGCGAGAGCTCAGCTACTGCGTATTGAACTGCCTGATAGCAGCTCAGTATCAGCTGGGTCAGTTATGTCTCTCTCTCCCCTGCTTTGATTGACTACCGAACCGTATCTCTGCCCAACAATCATGGACTTAGGTCTCTGATTAACGGGGATTCTCGCAATAATGAAGGACCATCTACTGCTGTGACGCTCGATTTCATCGCCTTCGACATTGCGAGAATTTTCAACAGATATCTCTTGGACTCTTTCATCTTTCTGTTTACCGCACGGTAACAGAAGTTGTACTCCCGCTGCATCGCACTGCGATAATGCGAATGATTTCTTCAGACATCTGAGTTTGTCTTCAAAATATCTCGTATTCGTAGGTGTGCAATTGTTCATTGTTCACCCCGAATTAACAGATGTGTCAGAAGACATCGCCTACTCTCCGACCTGCCAGCTCTACTTCCAAATGTTCAGCCCATGAGAAGCAGTTCTTCAGGCGGCTCACCCCTGTGTTTTCATTACTGAAAAGCGCCCCGCTTTCATTGCAACGACGACTCCTCACCGGACAGCAATGAAATAGCGGTTAGCGTTTTCAGTCATTTGTAAGCACAGGTTCAGAATCTTGAGAATCCTTCTCTCGATTCGTCTGTGAAGACGTAGGTTGCATTCAATGTCTACCTTCGTCTTCAACGGCACATAGTGTTGTTTCTCCTTAGCTGAGATTCAACAACTATGAGAATGTCTTGCCTTCAGGGACCTTGGTCTCTAGAAGGCAATTGACTTTCGCCTGTTGGGCAGATGCCTTAAGAGAATAATCACCTCACCGTCCGGCATCGGTGGCAAACAAATATACTATTTGTTTGGTCTTTCGGCATAACCCTTTAAGGGGGCCGGCCGGCTAATGCCGTTTTTTAAGGACAGGACTTTGACATTCATACCACTTAATAAGGTGACTTGGGACATCTCCAAACCGCATATGATTTTCGCCTCTGACCTTCGGTTTTGTGACGCCAGGGCAATTTATCCCGAAAATAACCATTTTCAAATTCTATCTCCTCCCTTGATATTTAATATTAAGACCTGGGATTACTACCATATATAGACCTGATGTAGACCTCCAATCAAATGGAGAGTTTTTTTTCTAAAAGTCATTTTTTTGCTAGTTATGAATTTTTCAATATGGTAAAAAAATAAACCCTATAAATCACGAGAAAAAAATTTATATAAAAAAGACGAAACAAAAATTGGAAAAAAGGGCTCTATTTGATTGTTCTATAATGTCTTTCTGAGTTATATACTAAATTCCAATGTTAGCTTTAAAACTAAGTGAGGAGATAGATTTTGAAGGTCAATAAGTATAGTTTTGAGATACGGGCGTTCAAAGTTTTCCTTCGTATTTCTATAAAGACAATGTTAATAAATAATGATTATTATGAATGTATATTTCTTTTTTGTGTATTAATAAACCAAAACTATTTTATTTATCATAATTTAATCATAAATGATGATCCCTTTGCTCATATATCGTAGCCTATGGCACAGCTTGAGGCAAGATGGGGCACTCCTTCCTACATAACCCCCTCTCTCCCCTTCACTAACTCGGCTTATTACAGCGAATTTTTTTCTGTATGTTAGCGAGATGTTCTCCTTGTATTTTCCTCTTTGGCATGATGACATTCTTGCCGAAACAAAGATAAACAAATGTAAATGCAAGAGAATGTCAGTGGTGAAACTCGAAGTTGTACTCTCTTTTTACAAAGACAATTTAATAAATCATGATTATTATGAATTTCATATTCCATTTTGGGTATTAAAAAACCAAAACTATGTTATTTATCATAAATGAAGATCTCTTTGCTCAAAGATCGTAGCCTTGGGCACAGTGTGACGTGTGCTGTCAGGCAAGAAGGGGGGCGTTACTAGGCAACCCTCCCCTCTCTCTTCACTAACTACGCGTATATTATGATATTCTGTAATAATACTTGAGCGATTTTTCTTCGTCTGTATGTTAGCGAGATGTTTTCCTTGTCTTTTCCTCATTGGCATGATGAACTTCTTGCCGAAACATACATAAACATACGTAAAAGCAAGCGAATTTCACGAGGTGAAACTCGAACGTGTTATCTACCTGAAGTCTGTGGTCCCACTGATTCATGGTTGAACCAGAATACACGCTTCTGCGAGCCACGGAATCTCTACAGATGCCATTTCTCACAATTTCTTTGCCAATAAATATCAAAATTTACGATAACAGAAGAAATATTGCATTTTCTTGTATGGATGAATGTTTTAGGCTTATTGAGTTATGTTTACTAATTAATTACCATGTAACTACGAAAGTAAGAGGAATTTTGACGAAATATTTCGTATACGTATTCTCAATTGCCATATGAAGCTCCATGAATTTTTTCATGACTTTACATTTTTCGCCCTATACCACCATATATAGGGGTTCCGGCCGGCCCCCTTAAAGGGCGAAGGTCACGTGACTTACTCGGATGCTTGGGCAACTTGTCTTACTACCAAACCAGTCAGTCGGCAGCTGTCAGAGCGCCCAAGTCAGTTACGAACTACGCTGTGGAGTTAGTTCGGTGGTTCCCGATCAATCATTACTTCGTCCTAATAGCTTGTCCCAGTACCCATACCATCGACACCCACCATGGAGTGGCGGTGTCCTATCCACTACCGAGAAGAACTTCGCTGCATGGGGATAGGAGGATGCGAGACACTTCGCTGCAGACGGATAGATCAGTATGGGTACTGGACATCACCGAAGTCGAGAAGAGGGATAGGTCATACGACTATTCCCTTCTTTTCCTCTGAGGGAACTGCGTGACTTTTCCTGCGGAGTCAAGCATCCAGGGGATGGGGATCCGTGACGCTCGATTTTGTACCGAACTTCATAGCGAAGACTCAGAACCCTTCGGTCCCTGACGATCGGTTCGAGTCCTTCACAATCCCCTCCCTAATGGATTTCACCGCCTTCGATGCGAAGGAGATGCTGCTTTGTCCGCAAGAACTTCTCCGTGGCGCAGGTACTGAAGGCAGGGGTGTGGTCCAACCAGACCACATGCACCTCCTTCTACCTTCGGGATATTGCCCACAGGTCCTTGGATCATTTTCCTTGGGACCCGTGGTGGCTGCTCAACACGTTGTGTAGCTAACCCAGACCCTCGCAGGCTGAACAGCATCGAGTCCTGGTGTGACTGTAAGAATGGATGAGTGAATGAGAGTGTGACTGGCTGGTCTTCCCATCTTTTTCTTCCCCTCTACCTGTGGATAGAGGGACACGGTCGTCACCCTGCTGGATAAGGACGAGATGCAGGTGAGCTACTCAACAGAGCCCCATCCTATCCCTTTCAGTAGGGATAGGAGCATATATCCACCACTTCCTCCAACAAGGGGGAGGAAGTGGATGCCAGCTTGAGACAAACCCATACTTTATGTTGCCTCTTGCAAACAGGAACAAGTTCTTGCTTGCTGGTACAAAGAGATACGCTTGCCTCTCTCTTAGTACTTGGCCCATAGGTCTGACCATTGATCCTGCGGTGCACACCCCGATCAATCGGACAGTGGCTTGGATCCATCCCTCGCTCTTAAGACCAAGGAGGCATTCCAAGGTTGGACGAACACCAGTCTGTTCACCAAAAAGACTCAGATTCCTCCCACCAAGAAGTGAGTCTTCCTATATTTAAAGGACCGAGGGTTTGTATTCGTGTCGGAACAGATGGCAATTTGTCGAAAATTGCATTTTTCAAACCTGAGGTCCTTTACATATACTCCCACCTCATGCCACCCCTCACTCTGCGTTTTTTTGCATGGGCCTATAGCAAAAGTGATTCTTCACCTCTCAGGCGCGCGGGCGCGCGCACTGTCAGACAAGCAGTTAACTACCGTTCTCCCCTTGTTCGAAGCTTATGACCATTCCAGCTGCCGCTAGCTACTTCTTATTGTTAAAGGACCTCAGGTTTGTATAGTTAGGAAAAATGCAATTTTTGACAAATTGCCATATTATTTCTATTAGTTTTGTGAAGGTGCCCACGAAAGTGTAAAAGTGTGTAACAGGCCTTTAAACTGCAGCTGCGTATACAGGTATTTTACAAATGTTTTGAAGTGCACTTCGAGGTTTTATTTTACCATTGGATAAATTTATCATTTTCAATACATTTTTCTTTTGCTTTGTTCTTCTGACATATCCATTTGTATATGCTTAATGTTTGTACTGTCAATGCTTTAATTGTTTTCATACTATGCATTATGTTTTTTTTTAATTGTCTTTATTTTGTTTAATTAGTTTGAATAATATTCTATTGTGTAATTGTTTGAATCTAACACTTGCAAATTAATTTATATTTAATTAAATTTCATTTAAAATTTAATTATTGCTTTATGATTTACTTTAATTAATTTTTTTTATAAACTTTGATTTAATTTTGCTTAAGGGGGCCGGCCGTAACCCCTATATATGGTGGTATAGGGCGAAAAATGCAAAGTCATGAAAAAATTCATGGAGCTTCATATGGCAATTGAGAATACGTATACGAAATATTTCGTCAAAATTCCTCTTACTTTCGTAGTTACATGGTAATTAGTTATTGTAACTCAATAAGCCTAAAACATTGATCCGTACAAGAAAATGCAATATTTCTTCTATTATCGTAAATTTTGATAATTATTGTCAAAGAAATTGGGAGAAATGGTATCTGTAGACATTCCCCGAGTCGAGAAGGAGACTTCAGGCTCAGCTACCAAGTCCAGTCCTGATTTAGTGCGATCACAGACTTCAGGTAGATAACACGTTCGAGTTTCACCTCGTGAAAATTCGCTTGCTTTATTTACGTATGTTTATGTATGTTTCGGCAAGAATTTCATCATGCCAATGAGGAAAAGACAAGGAAAACATCTCGCTAACATACAGACGAAGAAAAATCGCTCAAGTATAATTACAGAATATCATAATATATGCGTAGTTAGTGAAGAGAGAGGGGAGGGTTGCTTAGTAACGCCCCCGTCTTGCTTGACAGCACACGTCACACTATGCCCAAGGCTACGATCTTTGAGCAAAGAGATCTTCATTTATGATAAATAACAAAGTTTTGGTTTTTCAATACCCAAAATGGAATATGAAATTCATAATAATCATGATTTATTAAATTGTCTTTGTAAAAAAAGAGTACGCCTTCGAGTTTGTTTCACCTCTTGACATTCTCTTCCATTTTACGTTTGTTTATCTTTGTTTCGGGCAAGAATTTCATCATGCCAAAAAGGAAAATACAAGGAAAACATCTCGCTAACATACAGAAGAAGAAAATTCGGTGTAATAAGCCGATTTAGTGAAGGGGAGAGAGAAAATTGCGTAGGAAGGAGTGACCCATCTTGCCTCAAGCAGTGCCCCAGGCTGTGATATATGAGCAAAGGGATCATCATTTATGATTAAATTATGATAAAAAAATAAAATACTTTTGGTTTATTAATACACAAAAAAGAAATATACATTTATAATAATCATTATTTATTAACATTGTCTTTATAGAAATACGAAGGAAAACTTTGAACGCCCGTATCTCAAAACTATACTTATTGACCTTCAAAATCTATCTTCTCACTTAGTTTTAAAGCTATAACATTGGAATTTGGTATATAACTCAGAAAGACATTATAGAACAATCAAATAGAGCCCTTTTTTCCAATTTTTGTTTCATATTTTTTTTTTATAAATTTTTTTCTCGTGATTTATAGGGTTTATTTTTTTACCATATTGAAAAATTCATAACTAGCAAAAAAATGACTTTTAGAAAAAAAACTCTTCATTCGATTGGAGGTCTACATCAGGTCTATATATGGTAGTAATCCCAGGTCTTAATATTAAATATCAAGGGAGGAGATAGAATTTGAAAAATGGTTATTTTCGGGATAAATTGCCTGGCGTCACAAAACCGAAGGTCAGAGGCGAAAATCACATGTGGTTTGGAGATGTCCCAAGTCACCTTATTAAGTGGTATGAATATCAAAATCGTGTCCTTAAAAAAGGGCATTAGCCGGCCGGCCCCCTTAATAATTAATTCAAGAATTAATTGAACTTTTGTTTTCAAGTAATAACAATTTCCCTGAGATTGTGAATTTCACTTATAAATTTTGAAATTAGAAATGAAATTTTTGTATTTAAAATTTATATGAGCATTATATTTTTTGGGTTCCCCACCAGTATTATATTTTATTTTGTTTAGGTAGAAATATAGAGTGGTAATTGTGCCGTTTCCCTCAAATGAATCAGAATCAGGGAAATGCTTAGATTTGAAATTGTAGGAGTGATGCCCTTTGATTAAGATTACCTCACATCCATTTTAATGAACTTAGACTGATTGTTTTTTTGACTGTTCAGTTCAGTTTAGTATTTGTGATGAAGGGCCAGGCGTCTGGCGGTAGTGAGGTAAGTAATAACCAGGTACTTGAACAAACTGCGCCCTAAGTACAAAGGGTGTCCCAGACCCAGGAATAAAAGGGTCTCTTGTGCTAACAAGTACAAATAGTAAGTGAAATAACCAGATACTTGGCAATTTGGGTTAACAAATATTAATGGTGTCCTGACACAGATCTTAGGCCACTTCGTGCACCAAGTATTGATGGTGTCCAGACCCAGATACTCTTGGCCACTTCGTCACAAGTATTAATGGTGCCCAGACCCGGGATATTTGGCACTTTTTGTACCAAGTGTCATTGATACCCAGAGACCAGGGAGGAAAATAAATCACATTATCACTCTAGCTTACACTGGTGGTGTTATGAATATATTTTGTTAGAAGAGTGGCCATATATTTGTTTTTGCATTTTATTGTAAGAATTGTATTTGAGAAAAATGGCTCCATTCGATACTCAGGAATTTTTAGCAGCCCCTTCCATCCAAGTGTTATCTGAAACTACTCTGACAAAGGCACAGTGGAGTGCTCTAGCAGTAGAATGTGGTTGTCATGTGTCTAGTAGCATGATAAAAGCAGAAATCAAATGCATTGCCATGCAAGCATTGATAGACTCTGGTAGAATAACTGATGATGATGAGTTAGAACTGGGTCAAGAGTTGTTGAATGTAGCACAGGCTGATCTTAGAAATAAGCAAGTAGAAAAGAAAGAGAAAAGTGACGCAGAGTTAGAACTCAGACGCATAGAAGCAGAAGAAAGTTTGATTAAGCTGAAAATTCAGGCTGAAAGAGAGAGAGTAGACAGGGAAAAACAAGAAAGAAGAGAAAGAGAAGAAGAAAAAGCAGCAGAAGATGAAAGGCAAAGGAAAAAAGAGGAAAGAGAAATTGCAAGACATGAAAGGGAGATGGAATTGATAAGAGCTAGATCCACATTACCTGTAACACCGTCTAACCCTAACCAAGGTAATCAAGACCCTGTATTTGATGTAGTGAGAGTGCAGAAGTTAATCCCTAAGTTTACTGAAGAAGCTCCAGATGAGTTCTTTGATCACTTTGAGAAAGTGGCTTCAGGTATGGGATGGCCAGAAGATAAATGGTCAGTTTTGCTACAAAGTGTCTTGATTGGTAAAGGGAGAAGCGCTTATTTAGCCTTAACAGCTGATCAGTGTAAAGACTACAAGGTACTCAAACATAATGTGCTACAAGTATACCAGTTGACCCCAGAGTACTACAATGAAAGATTCAGAAATTTAAGAAAGGATGAAAAAGTAACTTTCTTGGATTACGGTTATAAAGTGAGAAGGTGTTTTAAAAGATGGTTGGAGGCAGCTAAAGTTACAACTTTTGAAGAGTTAGAAGAGTTAGTTGTTTTAGAGAGAGAGAGGTTAAAAAACTTGACAAAGCTGCTACACTGAGTGAAGGCTACAATATAATTAGTAGCAGGTGCAATTATAATGTCAAGTACCAGAATCAACCACGCCCAGGTTTTAAGTTTCATCCAGGTTTCAGGAAAAATTTTATAAATGGGAAACCTACAAGTAATAATACTCCTCAGCAAGCTAATGTGAAATCCTCATCTAATTTTGCAAGACAGTTGCAAAAGCCTAATGTTGTCTGCGTTAAGTGTGGAAGAGCAGGACACTTCAGTCAGGAGTGTTATTGGAATTATCAGCAGTCCAAGCCTCTTGGTCAAATAGTAAGAGGTGACCAGGTGAAACAGACTGTTAAGAACAATGTGGGGAAAAATCCGACTACAGGGAAGACTGAAACTAAACAAGCTGAGTGTTTAGCAACCAGAGGAAATGTAACTTCAAGTAGTGAGTGGCTAAGCAGTTTGGAGGCCTTTAAGCCATATATCTATGAGGGTACACTGGAAACTCAAGAAGAGAGTGTGCAGGTATCAGTCAAGATTTTACGTGATACAGGGAGCAACCATAGTGTGGTGTTACGTGGTGCTCACCCAATGTTGGAGAAGAATCTCACTGGAGATTCAGTTATTTTAAAAGGTATAGGAGGAGAGGAAGTAACTCTTATATGCCGCTTACAACTGTCCTGTGAATTGGTGACAGGGAGTGTTGATTTTGCTGTGAAGGACTCACTGGCTGTGGAAGGTGTACATGTTCTGTTGGGAAATGAAGTTGGTGGTGTTTCATTTGTTCTTTGTCCTGTAGTGACAGACAAACCGTTTAGGCTTAGTCCTACGGTAGAGTTGGAGAAGAATAACCCCCACCTGTTCCCTAGTTGTGTAACTACCAGAAGTATGAGGAGAATTACGACTGTTGGTGAAGAAACTGAGGATTTGCACGCCAAAGATGGATCAAGTGAAGGATCTTTGAACTTAGAACAATTGTTCCAGGGGAGTGATGCCTCCCATGGAGCTGACCGAGAAAGGATTTCCCAAGAAAATGAAGAATCTGTTGTTCCTGAAGAGGCTCCAAGTAGTCAGTGTTCCTGAAGATAGTAGTGAAACTACAGTAGCTGAGGTAGCAGATATTGATAGTTCAACCCTTGAAATAGGACAGGTAACAAGAGAGAAACTAATGAGGTAACAAGAGAGAAGCTAATGGACCGGCAGATCTCTTACTGGCAAAATGAAAAGTCACTGACGTTTTATGTGGTTTTGGAACTATATTAGATTCAAAATTGGCTTTTACATTTTACTTGTATAGGTTACAGATGGCTGTGGGCATGCAGTGTGTGTGTCCACTAGACGTGGATTCTCTTTGAATTCCTGTATGACTCCCGGAATGAGATAGAAACTTTTCCACCTCATGCACTATCAGCACAAAACTCTACCATACACTATGTAAAACAAACCTCTATTATAGCTGATGTTTTCGATCAACTGACATGAAAATTACTACACTGTGAGGAACTGTAAAGAAATGTTTGGCAGTGACGTCTTTTGGTATATATATATATATATATATATATATATATATATATATATATAATATATATATAGATATATATATATATATATATATCTGTGTGTGTGGGTGTTTAACATGAAATCATTCTCCATAACAAAGGATGTCTATCGAGGAATACAAGAGAGCATTTACAGACTCACTCATACTACTCAATGGTGAAAAACTTTTTTCCGCGAGGTAACTTCCACACCATCGGCCTCTTCATCCACCTACACAAACATTCATGTCCAATGAGTATGTCAAGCTCCTGTGAGTCTCTATAGGTGCGTCAATAAGTGTGAGATGTTCAGAGTCAATCTCTGAAATTCCTTCTAAATCTGAATTCTCTCCCTGATGATATTCTGCACAATATGAGAGAGAGAGAGAGAGGGAGAAATTTAGGTTGACCCTGAGCTCGCTTACATATTGTATATTGTTAGATCTGAATTGCGTTTCCTATTCTTCTATTGCATGGGCGTCCATTTAAACGCCATTGTGGAATAGCTGAAGTCCTTTCATCATGGCGGGTGTCCTTCTCAGAACTCTCCTAACCCACGAAATACCTCAATTAGAACTATGTAATCCCCTGGTTGGAGACAAATCCTTTAAATTAGAAAATCCTGAATTCCTAAGAAGAGACCTACAAATTTTTTCTTGTGAGAAGATTCGTTTTAAATTTAAACTTGCAATCTTTTTGATGGAACCTCTGCCAAGATTGGTTCAAAAACTAAATAAAACTGAATTCCATTTTAGGAAGTTATCTTGATTTACTTCCAAAATTTTCTCTTGCTAATCAATTGACCTACAATGGCAGATGTCCAGAGGAACTTGTGAGAGGGATTTGAACTTTAGAATCGCTGACTCATGTGTCGGAGCTACGTGAATGATGAATCCCCAATCCCCAGACTTATTCAACTCTTCTCTTATGCGGCCATGTTGACCAGTTCCATTTTGACGTCCCTCAGTCCCATTCGAAATGGCATACTTCCATCGTTTTGTTCAGAGACACCCTGTATCCATGGAGTCCTTCTTATCCTTTATTCAGTTCATTTCAATGAACAAATTTATCGAATGAAAAGGGGGAGTCCATACTGGGTCTTCCTTCTAACATTTGTTGTTACCCCCGTTGGATGTTAAACTACCCCAGAGGGTGGGGAGCGGTGAGGGCCCATTTACCCCTAATCTGCGACACATGTTGTTCCAAACCAAACACAAAACCTTGATACGAGGGTATTGGGGACAACTAACTTTCTGACGCCACTGGCTGAGATTAGGAGGCGGGGATGTAAAATGGGTTCACTGCTGAAAATGATGATCAACAATCTCTTTGCTTCGACTTCATTCCCCCTTCGAAACCTATTTCACACAGTTTTGAAATGAAATAATGCCTTCCCTCCCTCACACCTTCTCAGCAGTATTATCAATAAGCCTTTAAATTAGTTTAAGCTGTCTCAAATGTTCTTCCCTTAAACGCAGTTTTCAGACGTGGACGTAACTGATATCATTTTGACTTTCGAAGACCTACAACTGCTAGCAGCCTGTGGTGGTTCACTATTCCTCTTTAAGAAATGTTGTTTAATATGCTTGTTCAACAGAAAAAAATAAAGGCCATGAAAATGACGAGTCCCCATCTATGTCCAGATTTTCCACTGCATTCCAACATCAAAAGGCCTTTTAGATGTAAAAAAAAAAAGATCTTTTGCGTTTCCTTAGTTATGATCTGGTGAATATCAGATGGCTCCTGTGCATGATATCATAGCCTCACAGCTACATGTCTGCCGCTATTTTGTTTTTTCTTTATTGATTCGTCATTGTTATCAACAGCTCTTTCTGAACCTTTAAAGAAGAAGAGGAAGATCATCAATGGGCACTTTCGTAAACGATGAATTGACATCAAAACTAATTAACCTGCAACTTGTATCTTTGACTTTCAACTTTGTTATAAGGTCTTCCACATTTTTAATATGTGCCTTTGATATATTTCCTATAACCGGATTTAACAAATATCCTAACCATTTTGACAAATGATAAGAAGCTGAGCCTTTCGAACTGATAATGGGTCTGATTGGTTTGCCTTCTTTATGAATCTTTCCTGAGCCTTACATATAAGGAAGAGTGGCATCAACTGCAGAGAATCTCTTGGCTAATTCATGGTGGGACTTTAAATATTCCTATTTCCCATCATGTTTTGATTAAGTTGATAAAGTTGTGCATAGTTGATAAAACGTTTACGTTTAATGGATGTTTTTATAGATAGATGTTTGGTTTGGCAATGGGAAGCTGTTTATCTGCAACTCTCTCAAATATCTATATGGAATTTTACGAAATCAGATACCTACCAGATATCATTACGTTCACTTTGACATGGTACAGATACGTCAACGACATAATACTATG
Source organism: Macrobrachium nipponense (assembly GCF_015104395.2). Taxonomy (NCBI): domain Eukaryota; kingdom Metazoa; phylum Arthropoda; class Malacostraca; order Decapoda; family Palaemonidae; genus Macrobrachium; species Macrobrachium nipponense. The sequence goes on along the minus strand of NC_087215.1, from coordinate 76,386,928 downwards.
CCTGTGGCCACGGGATCGTGACCTCTTGGAGTTGCTAAAACTTTTGAATGATCTAGTTCCATCCATTAAGTTCAAATTGAAATTGAACAGAATAAAACCCTACCATTTCTTAACACAGTCGTTATGAGAACCGGCAACGGATTTAAATTCAAAGTATACCGGAAACCAACAGCAGTGAATGCTTTCATTCATAATTTTCCAGCCAGCACCCCAAGATAAAACGATCAGTATTCTTTGGGATGTTTTGACGAGCATATAGAATTTGCGAGCCTGAATTCTTAGAAGAGGAAATTCAGAACATCTATGAAATTGCAAGAGAATTGTGTTACCCAGGGTATTTTATTGGTAGTTGTCTCCAAAGTGCCGAAAAAATCATTTTATTGTCAAGAAAGATCAAGTAATCGTTTATGAAAAGATAAATGAAAGATGAACGGATGAATGAGAAGAAGAATCTATCGATACAGCGACAACATTCTCTTCTGGTCTTCGATCAGTTCGGTCTAACTATTCCAATGCAGTATTTGAATTCTAATCATGAGCAGGATTGCAAAATTACAATATGTCTATCGCTAGTATTGCAAATTATTCCATAAACTAAAGGAGTTAAAATTTTTTAATTTGCTGTTCTCTAATCTCTCTCTTATTGGTTATTCATCTCTGCGTTTCTTCTCTCAAAGTGGGATGGTTCCTCTGCTGGATCCCTGGATCCCTTGACTTGCAACATCCATTCTCCCCCCTTGCCCCAGCCCCCGACCTAACTCAACATCCCGAGGGGCTGAAGAGGACTCTTTCCCTTTTCACTATTCATAAATGAATGAATTCTGAATAGAATGATTCACTAATTAATGAATGATCGACTCTTGTCTTTGCGTTTTCATCAAAAGAGAAAGATGACGACGGCGATTTCAGGCTTCAGCACTGAACATAGCTACAGGAGGAGGTCTGGGAAGGACTCCGGATTCTCCAAGTAGCTGCTGGGATCTAACTTCTTCAGCGCCTCAGCAACTTCCCTGAATACCCTGTAGTTTGACACAGGACTGGAAAGTAAACTCCCAGTCTCTCTCTCGAGAGAGAGTTCACATAGGCAGGATGTACGTATGTATGTTCCACCTCTTCTCTTTCAAAAGTTATAACTTTCATTACACCTCAGTTATACCCCAGAAAAGTAGTGTTTCCAGATTGCATCACTAAACATCGACAAGCCGATGATTTAAGAATTATGATGACATAAGAATTATGAAGAAAATCGTAATTATATATTAATAGGAACAATGAGAGGGATATAGGAGGACTGGTTGTAGCAAAAGAAAAATCAATGGGATGAATAAATTTCTTCCACTATAAGATATGAAAGGATGATGGTGATAATGATAGTGATGATAATGAAGTCTTAATATTCTTCCCCCCCCCCCCCCCCCTCCCATAAGACTTCATCTATCGAGGGGTGTGATCATGATGACGTCATAGAGTGATCACGTGAGCAACACCTGGCTACACGAATATAACCAACAGAGAGATTAATATTCTTAATCTTTTGCTTGTTATTTTCATATTGTTAGCCCTGCCTATAATATTTTTGGTATCATTGTCTTCCATGACAATTAAGCTACGAAACTGTATGAAACACAAGATGATAAATGAAGAATGCACTGCGATCTCATGTAATGCATGATAGAATATATTCCACATTAAGAATTTTATATTTGTTTCACTATAGATATTTCAGCATTAAGTTTAATGAAGTGCATAATTCTTAACGAGATAAAAAAAATAGCAGCCGTTAGACTTCAGTGGTTTAAATCAAACCGGATTCATCAAACCTCACGTCTGACAAAGTTTGAATTTGTAGGTACAAAGAGATATTTCTTTTTGTATAAATAATATATTAAGGCATCGGTCTCTTCCTTTCCTCTGAAATTATACGGATAAGATGACTGTTGTCAAGAATGCAGAGTGAAGGCGCATCGAATCTGTGTTACTCTTGCTTCGAGAGAAATTGCTCGAATCGAATTTGAGGGTCAATTTTTGCGCGAGAAATCATTTCTGTCTCCTCCTCCTCCTCCTCCTCCGTCGGGAGTTTCCTTAGGAGCAACTTTTAAAATAACAGACTAATTATTCGTCAAAATTTCGATCGCGAGACAGGAGTCACTTGCTTGCTCGGAAATGTATACATTCCCGCGATCCCCTGACCTTCAGCCTACGTGCACAATACTGTTCTCTCTCTCTCTCTCTCTCTCTCTCTCTCTCTCTCTCTCTCTCTCTCTCTCTCTCTCTCTCTCTCTCTGTTTCTGTTTTACCGTACCACAATGAAATTTTACAAGAAATAATATTTGCATATATATGTATGTATGTATGTCTGTGTATTTCTATTTTCTGATATGAGGCCATTCCCCGAAGCAAGGGAAGGAAGACTTCCGAGGAAAGCAAGACAGCTCCTCTCCTCACCCATCGATACATTCAGAGACACTACTTGATGGTGAAAGACCTCCCGTCGGCCTCTTCATTCGGCTCTTCGGAGGTTCATGATCTTTGAAAGTCCTCTTAAATCTTCATTTTGCCTCCGTGATGGGAGTCGGCTAAATATGTAAGAAATGAGAGAGAGAGAGAGAGAGAGAGAGAGAGAGAATTTATGTTGAGCTTGAATTCATTTCGATGTTGGTTCTGAATCGCGTCTTCTGGAGTCACTGAGAGGGTCGTCAGTGCTGTTATAGGTAGAAGATCCCTCATCGTCAGGATCAGACTTATTACTCAATATCAAGTCTTTTATTGTCTGCCTACAGCAACTATGTTTACCACTTCTGTTTTAACTTCCCTTTGTCCCATCTTCTTCTGAATAGTAATAATAGTAATAATAATATTTGGTAGGAAATACTTGCATTTTTTTTCCATTCAACCAAACGCTATATATCCCTATGAACCTTTTTATTATTCATATTATATATTCAGGGAGTTGAAATGAACGAATGCATCGATTGAAAAGCAAAAGCAATGGAAAATAGTCCTTATTGCGCCTTTCAACTTACACACTTGTTGTCACCCCCCTGGAATGTTAAACTACCCCAAGGGGGTGATTTACCCCCGCCCCCATCTGCCACGAATTCTTTAAACAAAAAGCAAAACCCTGATATTATCACAGGTGTTGCGGACAACTGACTTTGAGCCGACATTAGATGACTTCAGGAGGCTAAAACGCAGTGTAGGGCTCCCAGAAAATTACGTTCATCAACCCACTTCCTTTTATCTAATTCCCCATTTTAGAGTCTATTTCTATTTCATGCAGAGTTTAAAACAAATGTCCTCCCTCACACCTCCATAATATATATAAATTTATTTATTTTGTCTTTTTTTTTTTAATAAGTGAGGTCTCTTCCTCCTGTATTTCCGTCACCTCCTCTTCTTCCTCATGAACACCTTAATATTCTTTGGAAGCTTGAATTACAATTCAATGGTCCTTGTGGGCTTGTTACCTTCGAATAGGTTTCATCTTCTGAATAATAATAATAATAATAATAATAATAATAATAATAATAATAATAATAATAATAATAATAATAATTCTTTAATTTTCTCAGCTATCTAAGATTTCCTTGTTCATATGATGGCAATTTCCAGACGTAAACTTCCTACAGCTCTGAGCACCTTTTCTTCTGATGTGTCCATTTGGTTTTCCAAGACCTTCGAACGATCGGCAGACTTTACTGATTCACTGACGCTCTTCTGTGAGTGATATTGAAAAGGCTTGTAGAAACCAACACTGAAAATGAGGAAATTCCTTGCCGGTTTCCTTATATTCAGCTTGAGACAGTAACTGCCTGAACACCAGGTGCGTCTCATCTCTCCCTATTTTTTTAAGTATTTCAGACTGTAGTCAGTCAGTCAGTCAAAGGTCTCTAAGGACATTGCTTGAAGACAATAACGTTTAAAGAATCACAGAGTTTTTATACATCGTGAATTGAGGTTCTTTGAAGAACTTCTGAAACACTTTCAAAAATCTCTGAGAATAAATAAGTGACTGTTTCGATAATGACAAGCTGTGTCAGGTTGTATGAGATACGAATACCTTCGCGAAAAAATGGGCTCATACTGCTCATTCTGATCATTTAGTGCTACTTCACGATATATATACATATATAATATATATATATATATATATATATATATATATATATATATATATAGATATATATATATCAATATTATAATATAATATATATTATATATAATATATAATATATATTATATATATATATATAATATATCTATACTATATAGGAAAAGCAAATCAATACTAGTCATGCAAAGCATCTATTATGAACATCGTTAGAATTGCCGACAGAAGCCAAGTGTTCAACGCCTACGCGGGATGAGTCATTCCGCTGCCAGTTTATCGGGGGAGCAAAACCCCACCTCCCCCAACCCCTTTAACCTTTCCAGCCAATCATTAGTATGTTCATTATCATTATTATTTACTAGCTCCCTTCCAGCATCGGCACCAATCAAAAATCGCAAATTATTATTATTATTATTATTATTATTATTATTATTATTATTATTTTATTATTATTATTATTATTAATTCAAAACGCTCGCATATTCATGGAAGTCAAGCACCGTCCATTCCGGCTTGAGGAGATTCTCTTTGTATGATGTAGTTTCTGTCACTAATTGATTTGCGTTTCTGTTTGCATTCTTTTTCCGTCATTAATTGAGTGACTTTTCCATACAGCGGCCATTGAACCACAGGTGGTTCGGGAAAGGGCGATGTTTATCCGCCAGGCCTCCTTGGGATCTTCCATGAACATCACCTCCTCCCTCCTTCTGCTTTCTCTCCACTCACTCATGGCGCTGCTCTTCATTCATTCATTCATTCATTCATTCATTCATTCATTCAGAAGGAAGAATTTCTTGTCGAGTGTCAGCGACACCGTTTCCGAATATATTTTTGTCCTCTTCTGTCCGTATTGATAACTGGCGCTGCGCTGTCAAGCCCTAATTAGGACTTGGGTGCCAGGTTCTTTTGTGACCTACCTATGGGATTAATTGTCAACGCCCTGGACTTTTACTTGAAAGACCGGGGTTCGTTCCCGTTGTGGGGGAGAAATCTATGTAAGTGATATATATATATTACACACACACACACACACACACACACACATATATATATATATATATATATATATATATATATATATATATATATATATATCTAAATTTGTGTGTGCGTGTGTAGATGAAGATCCATGTTTGTGTGTGTGTTTTCATATATTAGTAGCCTTTTACAATACGTTCACAAAACAACCTCCTCACCTGTGTCCCATTCCCTCCTCAGGTAAATAAAAAACACAAAAAATAGTTTTTGTGCCTTTTATTTTCCTAAAGTTATATCAGGGAGCAAAGTCAATATTTTTTATTTCCAAATTTGCAGAAAAAATAATTTTTTCTCCTACAAACGAATGTTTGTAAAAAAAAAAAAAAAATAGCAATTATTTTCAAGGTATTATAAATAAACAAAATAAATCAAGAATGGTTTTTCGAGAGGTCCTCAACCTCGGTCTTGGATAGGACCTAGCGCTGAAGCGCTGTTAGGATGGGCTGCCGGATAGATCCTGCGTCCTCATCAGAAATCAGAGGCGACGAAGTTCGTGTAACAAATTTGTTTGTATTTTTGCATTTTATATATACCTTCAAAAAAGAAAAGAAAAAAAGCCAAGTAGAATGACACAACTAATAATGAAAACAATCAATATGAATGTAAATGCACCCCTCTGTCTGTCTGTCTGTCTGAGCTTCCTCATGAGCGATAAAAGCGTCAACCGAGTTTTCTCTCTCTCTCTCTCTCTCTCTCTCTCTCTCTCTCTCTCTCTCTCTTATTATTCTCTGAAAATGTAATAATTTCCAGTGATATAATTGTAGACCTGGATGTAAATAGATTGGTTAGAATGCCAAGAATTGCAATAAAGATGATGATCATCCA
>NC_087215.1:76375852-76380454 GCF_015104395.2 Macrobrachium nipponense | reverse complement strand
TGGATGATCATCCATCTTTTATTGGCAACCTTGCTTGGGCATTCTAACCAATCTATTTACATCCAGGTCTACAATTATATCACTGGAAATTATTACATTTTCAGAGAATAATAAGAGAGAGAGAGAGAGAGAGAGAGAGAGAGAGAGAGAGAGAGAGAGAGAGAGAGAGAGAGAAAACTCGGTTGACGCTTTTATCGCTCATGAGGAAGCTCAGACAGACAGACAGACAGAGGGGTGCATTTACATTCATATTGATTGTTTTCATTATTAGTTGTGTCATTCTACTTGGCTTTTTTTCTTTTCTTTTTTGAAGGTATATATAAAATGCAAAAATACAAACAAATTTGTTACACGAACTTCGTCGCCTCTGATTTCTGATGAGGACGCAGGATCTATCCGGCAGCCCATCCTAACAGCGCTTCAGCGCTAGGTCCTATCCAAGACCGAGGTTGAGGACCTCTCGAAAAACCATTCTTGATTTATTTTGTTTATTTATAATACCTTGAAAATAATTGCTATTTTTTTTTTTTTTTTTTTTTACAAACATTCGTTTGTAGGAGAAAAAATTATTTTTTCTGCAAATTTGGAAATAAAAAATATTGACTTTGCTCCCTGATATAACTTTTAGGAAATAAAAGGCACAAAAGCTATTTTTTGTGTTTTTTATTTACCTGAGGAGGGAATGGACACAGGTGAGGAGGTTTGTTTTGTGAACGTATTTGTAAAAGGCTACTAATATATGAACACACACACAAACATGGATCTTCATCTACACACGCACACACAAATTTAGATATATATATATATATATATATATATATATATATATATATATATATATATATATATACACTTACATGGATTCCTCCCCTACAACGGGAACGAACCCCGGTCTTTCTAGTGAAAGTCCAGGGCGTTGGCAATTAATTCCAAGGGTAGGTCAAAAAAGAACCCGGAACCCAAGTCCTAATTAGGGTCTGACAGCGCAGCGCCAGTTATCAATACGAACAGAAGAGGACAAATATATAATCGGGAACGGTCTCGCTGACACTCGACAAGAAATTCTTCCTTCTGAATGAATGAATGAATGAATGAATGAACAGCAGCGCCATGAGTGAGTGGAAAGAAAGCAGAAGGAGGGAGGAGGTGATGTTCATGGAAGATCCCACGGAGGCCTGGCGGATAACAGCGCCTTTTCCCAAACCACCTGGGGTTCAATGGCCGCAGTATAGAAAAGTCACTCAATTAATGATGGAAAAAGAATACAGACAGAAACGCAAATCAATTAGTGACAGAAACTACAAAATACAAAGAGAATCTCCCTCAAGCCGGATGGACGTCTTGACTTCCTTGAATATGCGAGCGTTTTTGAATTAATTAATAATAATAATATAATAATAATAATAATAATAATGAGCGATTTTTGATTGGGTGTCGATGCCGGAAGGGCGTTAGTGAATAATAATGATAATGAACATACTAATGATAACGATATTTGATTGGTTGTCGGATGTGGAAAGGTTAAAGGGGTTGGTGGAGTCGGGGGTGGGGGGAGGGGGTGTTGTTAGGAGGCGCGGTTGTGCTCCCCCGGTAAGCTGTAATGTCTGGCTAACCAGCGTAGGCGTTGAACACTTGGTTTCTGTCGGTAATTCTAACGATGTTCATAACAGATGTTTTGCATGACTAGTATTTGATTTACTTGTCATATATGTATATGTATACATACATAGTATACATACATATATATATATATATATATATATATATATATATATATATAAATACATACATATATATATATATATATATATATATATATATATATATATATATATATATATATATATATGTGTGTGGTGTGTGTGTGTGTGTGTGTGTGTATTTATATAATATTAAAATATTATGTTAGCTTTCCATACACTTATGATATGTCATTTATACCGCATTTGAGGAAGATAATGAGCAAACATTTCCCAGCAGTTGATGTGAAATTCATCATAAGGAATCCAAAAAACCATAGGCGGATTCTTTCGACACAAAGAAAAAATTGCCTACTTTGATGCGGTCTGGCCTAGTTTTACTTGTATTACTTGCTGTTCGTGCAACGAACAGACTTACGTGGGAAGCACTCGCCGACTGCTCAAAGTACGATGTGACTCACACATAGGCATTAGTTACCGCACAGGGATGAAGCTTTCTAGTCCAGAGCTTTCAAACATAAGAAACCATGCACAAATATGCAAATGCAGAATCAACTACGATGATTTTAAGATAATTTTATCCAGCCCTAATGAAAACCAACTCCCTATACTCGAATCCTTGGCCATTAAGCACCTCGTTCCAACATTGAATACCAACACTACAGCAGTTCCATTATACATTGCTTGACCACCCACTCTTATCTTCTTTCCTTGGTTATCTCGACTCCTTCTCGCTCTGGCAGGCCTTTCAGCAACCGAACCTCGGGTTGTAAGGTTTGTTTTATATATTTAATTTTTTTTTTTTTAACAATTTTCACTTAGTGTTTAATACATTGTGTGTTTTTAGTTATTTGATTTTTATTAAAAAAATTATATACATATATTTTTTTTTCTCGTGCTTATTCGTATGTAACTATGTTTTAATCTTGCTGGACAAGTGTGTAATTTATGTATCTTAGTTTATAGCCTTGAAAATGAGACCATAGTCTTGAAACGTTTGGCAACAATAAAGCAACCAAATGTATTGAGCTGTTTTGCCTTTTCACCTGCTATATATTATATATAATATATATATATATTAATATATATATATTATATATATATATATATATGTATGTATGATGTATGTTTACATATACAATATGACAAGTAAAACAATACTAGTTCAAGTTTATATGCATCGTGAATTGATTGGTTCTTTGAAGAACTGAACACTTTCAAAAATCTCTGAGAATAAATAATGCCTGTTTCGATGACGACAAGCTGTGTCAGGTTGAATGAGATACGAATACCTTCACGAAAAAAATGTGTTCCCATACTGCTTACTGTGCTATACATATATATATATATATATATATATATATATATATATATATATATATATATATATATATATAATATATATATATATATATATGTTCCAGTCAATATCTAAATCCAGACACTTTGTAAAGTGACTGATTTTTTCAGGCAGTTTGTGAATTGCCTGGTTTCACCCAGTCAGTTTATAAATCAGCTAAAAATCGCAGACAATTTACAAAGTGACTAAAATTTTGATAGATATTCTTGGCATATTGACTGAAATGATCCTGCTACGGGTCGCAAATCCCCAACCCCGCTTAAAACGAACCCGCGAACAGTGTGCGTGTGTGTGCTAGCTAGCTGGAGCAGTTGTGTGTTGGTCTTGTCCCTCCCTGGCATTGTCCTTCTGTGAGGTTCACTTCGTTTATAGAAGATATGGCGTGTTCCCAAGAAACACAATTTTACGACAAAGTGATGTTAAAGAAAAACTCGGACTCAAAGTCATTAATACTGACTAGACTTGAGTACTACAATCTGACAGAGGAACTCAGAGTAGTCAGCATCTGCAAAAAAATAGATCAAATCGGCAATATTACATCCTTGGATGCTATTAAGTTCTTCAGTATGGTGGTGTTGAAAGTTGATAAAAGCGGAAGGATTAAACTCAAGAACCGTTTATTTTGTGCTCGTTGAGGATATGTTTGAAACAATAAAACGTGCTCACATTACTGTCAAACCGATTTTATCTAAGGACTATGGTTAACGAGCTCAAGTGGACCTTGGTGTACCAAGATCATCTAACAAACTGTTGCATATGCGTCCCTTAACTTCAAAGAGAGCAGCTGAGGTTGCATTCCAGCTATGGACATATTTTTAATGTTTCGAGCCCCTGAAATTCTGCAAAGTGATAATGGTAGTGAATTTACAACATTGGTTATCTCGGAACTCAAACTACTTTGGCCAGACCTGTTGATCGTTCATGGTAAACCAAGGCATCCACAGAGCCAGGGATGAGTTGAACACCTTAACTGTGATATAAAAGACATGCTTATTTCATGGTTAGGGAATAATGATACAAGTGACTGGCCTATGGGACTCAGGTTTGTGCAGTTCCAAAAGAACACCAGTTACCATTCTGGAATCAAACAATCCCCATACAAAGCACTCTTTGGTGTTGAGGCAGAGTAGGTCTACACTCAACTGCACTTCCAGAAGTTTTGAAGACAATGATCACTGAAGAGGATTTACTTGGAGCTTACAGTTTCCCTTCTGACTCTACTCATCATCCAGAAGAACGAATCACCCGAGTGTACGAACCTTCCAGAGAATCACCTGATGCACGAACCCTCCAGACAATTCACCTCAGAGGCACGAAAACCTCCAGACACATTCCCCTGACTACACGAACCCTCCGGACGATCCAACTGATGCATGGATCGTCCAGACGATTCACCTGAATGCTCTACTCCTCCAAATGACTCGCCAGAGGACTTCGCTCAGGCCAGGTAGGTGATACTCTCTTCAATCACTCATACACACACACACACACACACACACAATTATAAAAGGTAACTGATAACTAATTTGGTTAAGTTCCAAA
>NC_087215.1:76363352-76373352 GCF_015104395.2 Macrobrachium nipponense | reverse complement strand
TTATTATTATTATTATTATTATTATTATTCAGAAGATGAAACCTATTCGAATGTAACAAGCGAACAGGGACCATTGAATTGTAACTCAAGCTTCCAGAGAATACGGTGTTCAATAGGAAGAAGTAAGTGGTGGTAAAGGGAAGTACCGAAAGAAGAGATCTCACTTATTAAAAAAATAATGAAATAATAAACAGATATTGACCAGGAGGTGTAAGGGAGGGCATTTGATTTAACTCTGCTTGAAATGAAAATAGACTTCGAAAGGGGGAATTAGATCAAAGGCAGAAGTGGGTTGATGAGCATATTTTTCTGCGTTTTAGACTCTTGAAGTCATCCAATGTCGGCTCAATGTCATTTGTCCGCAACACCTGTGATAATATCAGGGTTTTGCTTTTTGTTTAAAGAACTTGTGGCAGATGGGGGGTAAATAACCCCCTTGGGGTAGTTTAACATTCCAGGGGGGTGACAACAAGTGTGTAAGTTAAAAGGCGCAATAAGGACCATTTTCCATTCCTTTTGCTTTTCAATCGATGCATTCGTTCATTTCAACTCCCTGAATATATAATATGAATAATAAAAAGGTTCACAGGGATATATAGCGTTTGGTTGAATGTAAAAAAAAGGCAAGTATTTCTTACTAAATATTATTATTATTCAGAAGATGGGACAAAGGGAAGTTAAAACAGAACTGGTCAGCACAGTTGCTGTAGGCAGACAATGAAAGACTTGATACTGAGTAATAAGTCTGATCCTGACGATGAGGGATCTTCTACCTATAACAGCACTGATGACCCTTTCAGTGACTCCAGAGTTCAAATTCCTCTCAAAAGTTCCTCTGGAATATTGTCTCAGCAGATCAATGGATTAGCAAAGGAAATGTTAGAATTAAAACTAAAGGACACCATAAACATGAATTCAACCACATTTAAATGACCTTAACAGAGTTTCTCTTAAAGAGTAAAATAGAATTAATTGTCCGTCGTTCATTTGTCCCAAGAACTTCTTGTGTGAGACCGTGTCAGCTCTTCTGGCGACAAATCTCCTCAGAGCTGCAGAGATTGACAGATCTTTTCTTGCGGATTCAGGTTCAGGATTTTCTTAAGGATTGAATAATTAAGTTTGATAAATGGGATGTTTTGTGGGTTAGAATAGTTCTGTAAGAATTACAACGATTCCTTTCTGGCGTGTAAATGGCGTCCATATTTTTTAGAACAGAAGTCGCGATTCAGAACCAACATCGAAATGAGTTCAAGCTCAACATAAATATTCTCTCTCTCTCTCTCTCTCTCTCTCTCTCTCTCTCTCTCTCTCTCTCTCTCTCTCTCTCTCTCTCTCTCTCTCTCTCTCTCTCTCATATTTAGCTGACTCCCATCACGGAGGCAAAATGAAGATTTAAGAGGGCTTTCAAAGATCCTGCACCTCTGAGGAGCCGACTGAAGAAGCCGACGGACGGTCTTTCACCATCAAGTATTGTTTGCTCTCCTCGGGAGCCTTCCTTCCCTTGCTCCGGGAAATAGCCTCATATCACAAAAGAAAAATACACTAACATACATACATATATATGTGCAAATATTATTTCTGGTGAAATTTCATTGTAGTAAGGTAAAACAGAGAGAGAGAGAGAGAGAGAGAGAGAGAGAGAGAGAGAGACATTGTGCAGGTAGGCTGAAGGTCAGGGCGGGAATGTATACATTTTCGAACAAGCAAGAGACTCCTCTCTCGTGATCGAAATTTTAACGAATAATTGTTATTTTAAAAGTTGTTCGCAAGGAAATTCCCCCGACGGAGTGTATTGACAGGAGGAGGAGGAGGAGGAGGAGACAGAGAAATGATTTCTCGCGCAAGAATTGAGCCTCAAATTCGACTCGAGCAATTTCTCTATGAAAAAAGCGAGAGTAACACAGATCTGATGCGCCTTCACTTTGCATTCTTGACAAAACTCATCTTATCCGTAGATTCTCAGAGGAAAAGAAGAGACCGATGCCTCAATATATTATTTATATGAACAGAATTATCTCTTTGTACCTCCAAATCCAAACTTTGTCAGACGTGAGGTTTGATGAATCCAGTTTGACTTAAACCGCTGAGGTTTAACGGCTGATTTTTTTTTTATCTGGTTAAGGACCGGGTTTACATTTAAATAAATCACGTCTGCAGTTGACTCAGGTTGGTTTAAGAGAGACGAAGGAAGATGATGACTGAGAACTTCAGTAGTACTATGTGTACTATGTCGGGGTGAACAATAGTTTAGTCTTATAGTACTTGCTGTCATCATCCAGTTACGTAAGAGAGAGAGAGAGAGAGAGAGAGAGAGAGAGAGAGAATAATCAGCTATAGTAGATTCACTTCACCCGTGCATCTCGTGCCTAGCGCCGTTCCTTACGACCCTCCTGATTGACTGTTGATAAGCCAATCACAAGGCTGGAAACTGCTCAGTCTCTCTCGAGAGAGTTCACGTAGGCAACATCTATTTTCCAACACCTTTCAAACATTATGACTTTCATTACACCCAATTTCATAACTAAACGTCGTCAAGCCAATGATTTAAGGATTATATTGTTTATAGAATTATGCACTTCATGAAACTTAATGCTGAAATATTTATAGTGAAACAAACATAAAATTCTTAATGTGAAATATATTCTATCATGCCTTACATGAAATCGCAGTGCATTCTTCATTCATCATTTATCATCTTGTGTTTCATGCAGTTTCGTAGCTTAAATGTCATGGAAGACAATGATACCAAAAATATTATAGGCAGGGCTAACAATATGAAAATAACAAGCGAAAGATTAAGAATATTAATCTCTCTCTTGGTTATCTTCGCTTAGCCAGGTGTTGCTCACGTGATCATTCGATGACGTCATTATCATGATCACACCCCTCGATAGATGAAGTCTTTATGGGGGGGGGGGGGAGAAAGAGGGAAGAATATGAAGACTTCATTATCATCACTATCATTATCACCATCATCCTTTCATATTTTATAGTGGAAGAAATTTATTCATCCTATTGATTTTTCTTTTGTCACAACCAGTCCTCCTTTATCCCTCTCATTATTCCTATTTATTATATAATTATGATTTTCTTCATAATTCTTATGTCATCATAATTCTTAAATCATCGGCTTGTCGATGTTTAGTGATGCAATCTGGAAACACTACTTTTCTGGGGTAAAACTGAGGTGTAATGAAAGTTATAACTTTTGAAAGAGAAGAGGTGGAACATACATACGTACATCCTGCCTGTGTGAACTCGCTCTCTCGAGAGAGAGACTGGGAGTTTACTTTGCAGCCCTGTGTCAAACTACAGGGCATTCAGGAAGTTGCTCCCGAGGCACTGAAGAAGTTTACAATCCCAGCAGCCACTTGGAGAACCCGGAGTCCTTCCTAGACCTCCTCCTGGAGCTATGTTCAGCGCTGCAGCCTGAAATCGCCGTCGTCATCTTTCTCTTTTGATGAAAACGCAAAGGCAAAGAGTCGATCATTCATTAATTAGTGAATCATTCTATTCAGAATTCATTCATTTATGAATAGTGAAAAGGGAAAGAGTCCTCTTCAGCCCCTCGGGATGTTGAGTTAGGTGGGGGCTGGGGCGGAGAGAGAATGGATATTGCAAATCAAGGGATCCAGCAGAGGAGCATTCCACTTTGAGAGAAGAAACGCAGAGATGAATAACCAATAAGAGAGGTATTAGAGAACAGCAATTTAAACATTCCAACTCTTTTAGTTTATGGAATAATTTGCAATAATTGCGATAGTCATATTGTAATTATGCAATCCTAGCTCATGATTAGAATTCAAATACTGCATTGGTAATAGTTAGACTGAACTGGAAGAAGAGAATGTTGTCGCTGTATCGATAGATTCATCTTCGCTCGTTCCTCCGTTCATTTTTCATTTATCTTTTCATAAACGCTTACTTGATCTTTCTTGACAATAAAATGATTTTTTTGGCACTTTGGAGACAACTACCAATAAAATACCCTGGGTAACACAATTCTCTTGCAGTTTCATAGATGTTCTGAATTTCCTCTTTTAAGAATTCAGGCTCACAAATTCTATATACTCGTCAAAACATCCCTGAGAAGACTGATCGTTTTATCTTGGGGTGATGGCTGGAAAATTATGTTAAGTAATGGTAGGGTTTTATTCTGTTCTATTTCAATTTGACTTTATGGATGGAGCCAGATCATTCAAAAGTTCTAGAAACTCCAAGAGGTCACGATCCTGTGGCCACATTCATAGTATTATGTCGACGTATCTGTACCATGTCAAAGTGAAACGTAATGTGGTAGGTATCTGATTTCATAAATTCCATATAGATATTTGAGAGATTTGCAGATAAACAGCTTCCATTGCCAAACCAATATCTGTCTATAAAAACATCCATTAAGCGTAAACGTTTTATCAATTTTGCACAACTTTATCAACTTATCAAACATGATGGGAAATAAGAATATTTAGAGTCCCCCACCAAGAACTATCCAAGAAATTCTCTGCAGTTGATGCTACTCTTCCTTGTATGTGAGGGCGCAGTAAAGATTCATAAAGAAGGCAAACCAATCAGACCATTATCAGTTCGAGAGGCTCAGCCTCTTATCATTTGTCAAATGGTTAGGATCTTTGTTAAATCCGCTTATAGGAAATATATCAAAGGCAAATATTAAAAATGCGAAGACCTTATAACAAAGTTGAAAGTCAAAGATACAAATTGCAGGTTAATTAGTTTTGATGTCAATTCATCGTTTACGAAAGAGCCCATTGATGATCTGCTACAGTTTCTACAAGAAAGTTCAAATTGAAATAGAACAGAATAAACCCTACCATTACTTAACAATAATTTTCCAGCCATCACCCCAAGATAAAACGATCAGTCTTCTCAGGGATGTTTTGACGAGCATATAGAATTTGTGAGCCTGAATTCTTAGAAGAGGAAATTCAGAACATCTATGAAACTGCAAGAGAATTGTGTTACCCAAGGTATTTTATTGGTAGTTGTCTCCAAAGTGCCAAAAAAATCATTTTATTGTCAAAAAAGATCAAGTAATCGTTTATGAAAAGATAAATGAAAAATGAACGGAGGAACGAGCGAAGATGATCTATCGATACAGAGACAACATTCTCTTCTTCAGTTCAGTCTAACTATTCCAATGCAGTATTTGAATTCTAATCATGAGCAGGATTGCATAATTACAATATGACTATCGCAATTATTGCAAATTATTCCATAAACTAAAAGAGTTGGAATGTTTAAATTTGCTGTTCTCTAATACCTCTCTTATTGGTTATTCATCTCTGCGTTTCTTCTCTCAAAGTGGAATGCTTCCTCTGCTGGATCCCTTGATTTGCAATATCCATTCTCTCCCCCGCCCCAGCCCCCACCTAACTCAACATCCCGAGGGCTGAAGAGGACTCTTTCCCTTTTCACTACTCATAAATGAATGAATTCTGAATAGAATGATTCACTAATTATTGAATGATCGACTCTTGTCTTTGCGTTTTCATCAAAAGAGAAAGATGACGACGGCGATTTCAGGCTGCAGCACTGAACATAGCTCCAGGAGGAGGTCTAGGAAGGACTCCGGGTTCTCCAAGTGGCTGCTGGGATGTAACTTCTTCAGTGCCTCAGCAACTTCCCTGAATGCCCTGTAGTTTGACACAGGATGGGAAAGTAAACGCCCAGTCTCTCTCTCTCGAGAGAGTTCACATAGCAGGATGCACGTATGTATGTTCCACCTCTTCTCTTTCAAAAGTTATAACTTTCATTACACCTCAGTTATACCCCAGAAAAGTAGTGTTTCCAGATTGCATCACTAAACATCGACAAGCCGATGATTTAAGAATTATGATGACATAAGAATTATGAAGAAAATCATAATTATATAATAAATAGGAATAATGAGAGGGATAAAGGACTGGTTGCGACAAAAATCAATAGGATGAATAAATTTCTTGCCAATATAAAATATAAAAGGATGATGGTGATAATGATAGTGATGATAATGAAGTCTTCATACTTCTTCTCTTTCTCCCCCCCCCCCCCCCCCCCCCCCCCCCCCCCCCCCCCCCGCCTCATAAGACTTCATCTATCGAGGGGTGTGATCATGATAATGACGTCATCGAATGATCACGTGAGCAACACCTGGTTAAGCGAAGATAACCAAGAGAGAGATTAATATTCTTAATCTTTCGCTTGTTATTTTCATATTGTTAGCCCTGCCTATAATATTTTTGGTATCATAGTCTTCATTGACCTTTAAGCTACGAAACTGTATAAACACAAGATGATAAATGATGAATGAAGAATGCACTGCGATCTCATGTAAGGCATGATAGAATATATTCCCTTCATTAAGAATTTTATGTTTTGTTTCACTATAAATATTTCAGCCTTAATTTAATGAAGTGCATAATTCTTATATCAATATAATCCTTAAATCATTGTGGCTTGACGACGTTTAGTTATGAAATTGGGTGTAATGAAAGTCATAATGTTTGAAAGATGTTGGAAAATAGATGTTGCCTACGAGAACTCTCTCGAGAGAGACTGAGGACAGTTTCCAGCCTTGTGATTGGCTTATCAACAGTCAATCAGGAGGGTCGTAAGAAAGGCGCTAGGCACGAGATCACGGGTGAAGTGAATCTACTATAGCTGATTATTCTCTCTCTCTCTCTCTCTCTCTCTCTCTCTCTCTCTCTCTCTTACGTAACTGGATGATGACAGCAGTACTATAAGACTAAACTATTGTTCACCCCGACATAGTACACATAGTACTACTGAAGTTCTCAGTCATCATCTTCCTTCGTCTCTCTTAAACCAACCTGAGTCAACTGCAGACGTGATTATTTAAATGTAAACCCGGTCCTTAACCGAGATAAAAAAAAATCAACCGGGGAGTTAACCTCAGCGGTTTAAGTCAAACCGGATTCATCAACCTCACGTCTGACAAAGTTTTGGATTTGGAGGTACAAAGAGAGTATTTCTTTTCTTTTCATATAAATAATATATTGAGGCATCGGTCTCTTCCTTTCCTCTGAGAACTACGGATATGATGAGTTTTGTCAAGAATGCAAAGTGAAGGCGCATCAGATCTGTGTTACTCTCGCTTTTTTCTTAGAGAAATTGCTCGAGTCGAATTTGAGGCTCAATTCTTGCGCGAGAAATCATTTCTCTGTCTCCTCCTCCTCCTCCTCCTCCTCCTCCTCCTCCTCCTCCTCCTCCTGTCATCACTCCGTCGGGGAATTTCCTTGCGAACAACTTTTAAAATAACAATTATTCGTCAAAATTTCGATCACGAGAGAGGAGTCTCTTGCTTGTTCGAAAATGTATACATTCCCGCCCTGACCTACAGCCTACCTGCACAACTGTCTCTCTCAATCTCTCTCTCGGGTCCTCTCTCTCTCTCGTCAATCTCTATCTCTGTTTTACCTTACTACAATGAAATTTCACCAGAAATAATATTTGCACATATATATGTATGTATGTTAGTGTATTTTTCTTTTGTGATATGAGGCTATTTCCCGGAGCAAGGGAAGGAAGGCTCCCGAGGAGAGCAAACAATACTTGATGGTGAAAGACCTCCCGTCGGCCTCTTCATTCGGCTCCTCAGAGGTGCAGGATCTTTGAAAGCCCTCTTAAATCTTCATTTTGCCTCCGTGATGGGAGTCAGCTAAATATGAGAGAGAGAGAGAGAGAGAGAGACATAGAGAGAGAGAGAGAGTGAGAAGAGAGAGAGAGAGAGAGAGAGAGAGAGAGAGAGAATATTTATGTTGAGCTTGAACTCATTTCGATGTTGGTTCTGAATCGCGACTTCTGTTCTAAAAATATGACGCCATTTACACGCCACAAAGGAATCGTTGTAATTCTTACAGAACTATTCTAACCCCACAAAACATCCCATTTATAACTTAATTATTCTCCTTAAGAAAATCCTGAATCCGCAAGAAAAGATCTGTCAATCTCTGCAGCTCTGAGGAGATTTGTCGCCAGAAGAGCTGACACGGTCTCACACAAGAAGTTTCTTGGGACAAATGAACGACGGACAATTATTCTATTTTACTCTTTAAGGGAGAACTCTGTTGAAGGTCATTTAATGTGGTTGAATTCATGTTTTATGGTGTCCTTTAGTTATTTAATTCTAACATTTCCTTTGCTAATCCATTGATCTGCTGAGACAGTATTCAGAGGAACTTTTGAAAGGAATTTGAACTCTGGAGTCACTGAAAGGGTCATCAGTGCTGTTATAGGTAGAAGATCCCTCATCGTCAGGATCAGACTTATTACTCAGTATCAAGTCTTTCATTGTCTGCCTACAGCAACTGTGCTGACCAGTTCTGTTTTAACTTCCCTTTGTCCATACTTCTGAATAATAATAATATTTAGTAAGAAATACTTGCCTTTTTTTACATTCAACCAAACGCTATATACAAAAAACTCTTTGGCATCTGCCATCGTGACTCTGCCAGAATCTTCTGTTTCAATGACACAAGAAACACACTCGTTAGCACACATAAGTTTAAAGACAAAGTTAAAGATTAAACATTCTTTCAATGTATTAACAGGCCATTCCTTTTGGCTAAAGTAATTCAACACTCACCCATTGCCACCAGGATTCTCACTCACTGATAAACAAAAACTCTTTGGCATCTGCCATAGTGGCTCTGCCTTTCTCCCTCGATCTCTATGCAAGTCTTCCCATAGACTTGGCTAAAGACGCCATTATCAAGGAAGAGGCGCACATACACATATGAATGCACGCTTCGACAACGCCTCATATTACTGGCTACAACCAGTTTCCCAAAGGCACTTTGAACAAGAGCCCATGAACTGACGAACATTGACTCACCTAACTATGCAGTTTTCGATCACGCCATCACAGCAAAATCATTTATCAGCTTTTTATCAGTCGTTGCTTCAGCTCTGTTCTATGCATTCCAAGAATGTCACGCGAACATATTAAATATATCAATTTTATTTATACCTAGGACTTCAGCCATATAAATATATATATATATATAATATTATATATATATATAGATATATATATATATATATATATATATATATAGTTTATATATATATATATATATATATACTATATATATATATATATATATATATATATATATATATATATTTAATATATATATAGATATATATCTATATATAGATAAGATATATATATATATAATTATATATAAATATATAATATCTATTATATATTATATATCTATATATATATCTAATATATATTATATATTATATATATCTATATATATATAGGATATATTCCTAATATATATATATATATATATAGTAGTTATATATATATATATATATATATATATATATATATATATTATATAGATATATATATATATATATCTATATATTCAGTATATATCTATCTATATATCTATATATATATATCTAGATATCTATTATAATATATATATATATATATAGTTATATATATCTATCTATACTATATATATATAGGATATAATAGATACTATATATATATATATATATATATATAGTATATCTATATATATATTATATATATATATATATATATATCTATAGTATATATATATATATAGATATATATATAATATATCGATATATATGTATATATATCTATATATATATATATATATATCATATATATATATATATATATATGACGATACATGTTTGGTGAATGGTCCTTTTGATGGCCTATTTTCCTTTCAGAAATAAGAAATGGTTCCAGTGATCTATACGGGTTTTATATGCAACACCTTCAGACGGTTTAACACAACACAGTTTCCACGTAGACAACTAAGGTAATTGTTTTTGTACATATTTTAGTATGCCCACAAATGTTTTGCCTCTATAAATCCATAGTTTTATATAAAGGATATTCTTGGATCTTGTGACATGACTGACTATCTGGTGATTTCCGGTGGAATTGAATTTTTGTCTCTTATCTTATTTCCACTTCCTTTCCAGT
>NC_087215.1:76307203-76362852 GCF_015104395.2 Macrobrachium nipponense | reverse complement strand
ACATCACCTAGGTATATGCATCTCCAGTTCTGTAAACCTATACAACACTTTCTCTGTATAAATACCTAATGAGGAAACCTAGCAGCACCTAAAGCAACTTAACCATAATAAACTGACGTAAAGATTTCAAAATTTTGCATTAAGGTGTGCTGCAGTTTCTGTAAGGAAATGACAACCAGCTCCTTTAAGACATCTGACTCGGCTAAATCTTAACCAAACATTTCATTGGAATGCTTTCTAAATAAATTAAACTGTACGTAAGAGAGGCAACCTAAAAATGAGAAACAGCTTCCTCTTTTAAATAACTGACAAAAGAAAACATTTGTTCTAGAAGTGTCTATGCCATTTCAAAGTCTCGAAAGCTTTCCAGTATATCAGAGGCTACATCATTACATGACAGCCGCGTTAAAAATCTTGTTATTTAGTTCGGTTTCTGTCCATTTAAGTTTAGACAAAGATTTTCATAAACATTCATGCAAGATTACCACACACCCCGTTTTGTCTAGCTGACTGACGATGTTATGGACTTTGCAAGGACACTCACAGACTTCTAAAACTGGCCACCGTGGCTTTTAACCTTTCTTTATTTCAAGTACACGAATGAAATGTCAAGCCTAAGACGAGAAGGTATTTGAGCTCCAAGCTGGTACCACCTTTTGAAACGACGGCATGTGTCCGAAATATAATGAAAAGTTTTGTTGTATAAGTGACCAAAAGGATAACTTTGAACTTTGCAAGTGTTCTGATAAACTTACTTTATAAGTTTTGACATCTGGTAGGATATAAATAATATCCAGTACAATGTTTTTAGCGCCTCCTTTCATTGGCTTAAATCGTGTGTTTTGGCAAAAAGGCTTCTTAGACGGCTTCCCATTGGCTGGTGAGACGAAAACCCATTTTCAGAAATTTCTTTAAAGATTATTTTTACATCTAGTATTAAATAAAAATAAGTTATTAACAGAAAAATAAATGGATATAGACACGGTGAATAAAATAACTGGGAATATTCTACAAAATTCAATATGATAATGATTAAAGTATGCAAATATTCAGCTTTTTGATCGTAAAATGAAGATCATGTCTGAAAAACCTTATTTATTTTAGAAGATCCAGCAAAACACTCGATGTGGATGGCATCTAAATCCCTGCCATTGCAATGCAGTAGTCAGCTAGTGCCTGCTGGGGATTTGATAGGGGCTTGGGGCAGTATGCCCAGGGACTTAACCCCTGAGGCTTTATCAGTTATATTATGATCTATATCAAATTAACACAAATACGCAATGATGTATAACTGTAGAACAGCTAAAGTAACGAACGTGTGTCATTTTCTAACACCAGGTTTAATACATTTTTATTTAATTGATTTATTCGTTTATTTGTTAATTTACCAGTTATACTAATAATTGGTCTCCGCTTTTTGTGTTTCCCTTTTGCCTTCTGTTACTTCTTTCGAATGAACACCACAGTAGCTATTCTTTGAAAGCTTGAATTTGAAGCAAATGGCCACTGTGGTGTTGTTCCATATGAATAGGGTCAGTCCATCCTCGAATAATAATAATAATAATAATAATAATAATAATAATAATAATAATAATAATAATAATAATAATAATAATAATAATAATAATAATAATAATGGTGGGCACAATTTCAGTGTCGAAAATGATAACAATGATTGCAGGTCCACAATAATATCGCATGTGAAGTATATAAAGTGTTTAATGATAAGAGCTTTCGAAACCCTGCCACCAGGTTCATCCCTCAGCAAAGGATGAACCTGGTGCAGGGTTCGAAAGCTCTTATCATTAAAAACACTTTATATACTTTTTCACATGGCGAAGGGGGATTTATTGTGGGACCTCAATAATAATAATAATAATAATAATAATAATAATAATAATAATAATAATAATAATAATAATAAAATAATAATAATAATAATAATAATAAGAGTTATGAACCACAAAACTACAGCAGAGCACGATCTACCTATCCTGGATCCCCAAATAAAATTAGAACATAACAAACCAACTTTGTCATAGTTGATATCGAAAACAGAATTTTAATCAAAACCTTTACGTTTTATGTTACTTACAATTTCAGGAAGAAATCGACGGCTATGGAACGTAATCAGAAATTACGAGAGAGAGAGAGAGAGAGAGAGAGAGAGAGAGAGAGAGAGAGAGAGAGAGAGAGAGAGATATTCAGTGTTATATCTGACTGTATATTCTCTCAAACGTAAATCCTTTTACCCACAGATAGCGAATATATATATATATATATATATATATATATATATATATATATATTATATATATATATATATATATATATATATAATACCATAGAGAGAGAGAGAGAGAGGAGAGAGAGAGAGAGAGAGAGAGAGAAGAGAGCTAATTTTTTAAAGTTATCTAAATACCTCAAAATACAGTTTTCTATAAAAGTTATATATCTGGATAGAAAACGTAAAAAATAGTTAAATAATAAACTATGGTAAGCTCGTATGCCTCGCTTGTGAGTTTTAGAAATTAAATAAAATCCCCATAAAAATAAAGATATTTATATCATTATATGACGAAAGGTTTTGTTAGTAATACAAAGAAGATTTACGCTTCAAATTAATACTAAATAAGGGGTAGAAAGGGTAGATCTATGGTACTTATCCGCGGCGGCCTAGACTATGGCAGTTGCAGTTTTTCTATGCAGTTTTACCTACTGAATTAGAATTTTAAGTAATATTTATTCGGACGACTGTAATTAACCCCCAAGGGACCAGTCCTAAACACGGCGAAATACATTGGACGCCCCAATCCCTAGTGGATGTCGTATCCGCGGTTACGTTCCTTGGAGTCCGTGCAGACTGCTTCTGTAGAAATACCGTAGAAAGTGCTAGGAATACCAAGTATAAGATTTTTTTTTTGTCATATAATGTTTTTTCAAGATTGTAAATCTATTGAGTGCTATGACAATCTCGTATGAAGCTTGATTGTTTGAAGACGAAACTATTATATATTGTTTCAGCAAGACAACGAATAAATCCTGGACCGATATATATAATAAACAGTATAACGTAAGTAATATATATCTCTAAATTTAACCTTAATAATGGAACGTTTTGAAGAACGTAAAATGTTTTCAAGAAAGTGACAAAGTTTGTTCTGGTAACAAACAATGGCTGCTCCTTGTCCGGAAAGGAAGCAGGATTATCAACATTAATGGAGGCTTTAGCATGCAATTAAAGGCAAAGAACGACGTAGTCTTTACGAGAATCAATTAATTAAAGGCGTTAATTGATTCCCGTGAGGAATACTTTGTCATTTTCGATCCAGAAACGAGCAAATATTTTTTAAAAAGGCAGAAAAATCTCTTATTTAAAAGTCTTAAAAGTTGGTATTCACGAGACATCAAGGACTATTCATATCAAACATAATGAATCATTTAAATTTTATTTTAATGGAAATATTTCCATTTTGGAGATATATTCAATAAAAGTATTTGTTTTTGGTTGAAAGTACGTTTCGAGTTTGCTAAAATTTATGGATATTAGAAAATTGAGGATGAAATAAGTCGGGATTTGTTACTCAGAATTACCAACACTAAAATTCTAGGATACGATACGAAATCGAGGAGCAGCCCTGAGAATATGAATAATTATAATTGAATTATATATATTATGAACGGATGCAATTTCCATCAATTTGTATAAGAATTACATCCAAGTTCTCCCTGCAAACAAGCTGAAAATACATTTGCACTATTAAACCTGTTTCCCATATCAGTATAACTATAATTTTAAGTATTTCCTGACATATTTATCACTATTTTTCTTTATATGATATTGATATAGAGGATATTCTAACTTCATTACAGACCTAAGAGATAATTTAATCTTTATAACCTTCGAGAAACTCGAAGGACAAATAATCGCCCTTTTAGGTCATCAGTTTTACAAAAATCTTGCGTATACAGACCATTACCTTCAAGATGAAATACGTTAATCTATGGAAATTTATGCTCTAATGAAAAGCGTCATCGAATTAGTTATTAGAACGTACCCAGTGATTGTTTTTTGTAATAATTAGTCAGGAGAAGACTTAAAAAGAATCGCAGTGCTGACACTCTGTAAGTAAAATCTTTAACCCTGTAGCCGGCCATACAAACCCTGGAAAAAAAAGTAAACGTACAAAACGAAATAAATAAATAATTTATGTATGGTTTTCCCAGGATTAAAGCTCCGAATAATTATATGAAACCTTCTGTTTATAATCTCAAACAGTTTTGCCGTAGGTTAGACTGGTCACATTTTGTTGGTAATTCTAGCTTTTTGCCGGCTAACAATTCAGGGCTGTGAATGTGTTACCAGAACCCCATACGTGAAATCCCTTGTACAATTCAAAGCATTTGGAGTCAAATACTATTTTGCTAGTCACAAATAGGCATAAATAATTAAATACATTAAATATATACTTTACTTTTTTATGCAGTAATTGCAATCACTTATTCGGCAATTTTTTATCTCTCCTCACTATCAAATGCCCAACAATTTCCTGTTTGAGCACCATTTTGCTTCGGGCAGTCAATAGATGGCGTCTGTAGTCCACAATTCTAAAATCAAATCCGGTCCAATCCAGTTTTGAGTGACGATTTTGCAGACGTCACAGTCACCTGAGGTCCTTCGGTTCTTGGGGCAAAACGAGGCACCGGCATTTTAATTGGGAAGTGCTCGTTTCCGAACTATCAAATGGTCTCCTCTCGTGGGAGGTTCGCCCTTTTTTATTTTGACAATAATTAATATTGATGCCAATGAAAATGAGTCTATCAGACGTTTCATGAAATATATTGCGTTTGTGAAAGCTACCTGAGAAATATTGCTCATAATTTCAAGCTTGCAATGCTAGTAATTCGAGTTTGGATGGCTGTATAAACGTTTATCAGACAATCTATAATGTTTAAGGAATTTTCAGCTTTATGTTGGTAGGCAGAGAGTAGAATACTGCCTACCAAATATACCAGTTGTTTTTTTTTTTCTGTTCGAGTGATGTCACATGATGATACTACTTATACCACTATTTCTATAATAACAATAATAATAATAATGTAAAGGCCACGATGTAGAATGATACGTCTGGGAGATGTAGAGAGCTTAGTCCTCTCCCACTTTGGAGTTGCAAGATTCTGTTGACCTCTTTTGTCTAAGATTACGTCTGCAATGGGTTTGTGATGCTGCTCCTTTTTCAAGATAATTTTTCTAGACTAAAAATACAACAGAAAGCAATTAGTATACTGAGGTTTTATTAGGCAATAGTAATTTCATTAAAGAACAAAAAGTGGTTTGTATAACATGATTTTTCATTATAAAGGAATTGGTCAGGTTGCAAACACTGATCGCGGATCTGAAGCCCAGAATTGCTTCAGATGTTCTGACAGCTTATTTTTGTGACGACTTTAACTCGTCCTGACATTGTGAATTTTCCTTATATGCTGCTTTTGATTATATCAGAATAAGGCACATGTATTCCGTTCTCCATTGACACCAGAATGAGCGTCATAGCCTGAATAATAACTTCGCAGACAACGTACAAAGTCGAATTAAATTCGCCGTCGAAGAATGTAATGGCGCCAACAAAATTAAATAAATCACCAAATGGAAACCAATAGATAGCACAGAAGTGGATCATACATCCATACATCCATACTACATAATATAAACAAAATCTTTCCATTTCGTGCAAATCATGAATGAGCATGGGGGATATTTTTCTAACGCCAGAGTTTATAGCTCAGTCATGCCAACGTGCCTTACGTACCATCTCACGTCCTTGTGGGAAGATATAAAAGTAGGATATGATAGAAGGAAAAAAAAGGGTATGAAGGTAGGATACAAGAGGATATAAGAGGATATAAAAGGGGGATAGAAAATTAGAATAAAAGGGGATATAATGGTGGAATATAAAAATGGGATATAAAAGGAAGGTATAAAAGTCTGGTATAAAATGAGGATGAAAAGATGATATAAAGGTAGGATATAAAAGGAGGATAAAAAGAGGATATAAAACGACGATTTAAAAGACATGCAAGAAGGTAGGATACAAAGGTAGGACATATAAAAGGAAGGACATAAAAGCGGGATATAAAAGGAGGATATAAAAGCAGGATATAAAAAAGGAACAGAAATGCTGTAAAGAGGCTGTTCACCATAAAAGCTTCATCGCGAGGTCTCTTTTACAGTCGGGATTTGGAACCAAATAAAAAAAATGTTAGCGAATTTCTCTTTATTCCATGAAATTGCATTCATTCATATAAATAATAATGTATAAGTACAATGAAAACAGTCCAATGTCTCGTTTGATATTGCAATGATGGTGAAGGAATTTGAAACTACATTAATGAACAATGCAAGTCGATTTTTAATGATTAAGAACAAATCCCAGTACCTTCATTTTTCTCTGGTTGAAAAACATTATAGGCTCAGATAATTACACATTTAAACCATTGTACATTCTTCATTTATAAACACACACACACACACACACATACACACAAACACTCGTGCCTGGGTGTTTGTGTAGCCTGTGACACAGCCTCATGTTGAAGCATTTGTCATTCGGCCCAAATATCTTCCGTCTGTCTTGAACAGTATCCAACGTCTGTCTGTCTGTCTCCTCTCCTAGAGAGAGAGAGAGAGAGAGAGAGAGAGAGGAAGTAAAGAAAACAATGACAAACGTCTTTCATACGAATATGCTAGTCACCGATAAAGATATATTAAATGATGAACCGTACGTTAATGAGAGAGAGAGAGAGAGAGAGAGAGAGAGAGAGAGAGAGAGAGAGAGAGAGAGAGAGAGAGAGAGAGAGGCGGGATCGTGTTCCCTGACAGATTGCTGTATCGTTCATAACAATGAGAATCATCTTATGTGGTACAGTTATTCCTTCACTCGATAAATCTCTTTTAAGAAAGCATTAGGAGATATATTTTAGTAAGGTAATATGTAAAGTCTGTAGATAATATTGAAACTCCTAGATGAGAGAGAACATCTTGATATGACTGCTGGAAACAGGATATACAAGTTACAAGCTGACGATAGGAAGGTTATAACACGCGCGGAGAACACTATGTAAATTGATTGCCGTAGAAATAATAATAATAATAATAATAATAATAATAATAATAATAATAATAATAATAATAATAATAATAATAATAATAATGTTCTTGAACCGTGCAAAGCCCTAAGTTTGTTTGCTATGAATACACCGAAGTTCTGAGACCATCGTCGGTCTTGGAGACGAGGACGTCGAGAAAGGGGAGCTGGCCTACGTTGCTGAATTCGACGGTATAATTCAGCAAACTGCACTGCTGGAACATGCGCCGGACAGCTTCAACGTCTTCCTCATTCTCGGCTTGCACAAAGATATCGTCAATATATCTTGCGTATTTGCGTATGCACGTTTCAAGAACACCACAGTCAGGGCCTACGTTCGGAGGGCCCTCACGCACTGTTCTTTCTGGCAGGACACTCACAAAGAACTCGACCGAGTCACTCAGGTGCTCGTTAATAAAGGGTATCCGAATCGACTTATTAATAGAGGAGTCCGAACAGCGCTGGATCGGTGGTACAGCGAGAGTGAGGGACCGCAGCCCCACCCCCATGAGAAGATCAAGCTATATTACAAAGCTAGAATGCACGCACGTCACCGTGAGGACGAGGATGCAGTGAGAAAAATCATTAGAGAGAATTTGACCCCTAAAGTCGGCAAAGGACTCGAACTCGTAATTTGTCTCCAAAATCGACGTATCGGCGACCTTATCATGAAGAACAACCCGACCCCCCCAGCAAGAGACCTCTTGAAACAGTCGAATGTAGTCTAACAATTCTTATGCCCCATCCGTGGATGTCCCGGGTCTTACGTTGGTATGACTTCTATGAAACTGTTCAAGAAGATTTCTTGCCACGCACAAGAAGGGGCAATTAAAAACCATACCATGACAGCACATCAGGAAGCTATCTCCCGCGACGGTATTATCAAGGATACTAAGATAATAGGGAGGGCTGCTGACCAGCGACGTTTACGACTGCTCGAGGCACTCCTCATACAGCAAGAAAAGCCCTCATTAAATACAACACAGGAAGTGCTTTTCCTCTCCACCAACTTAAGAAGACCGATGAATATAAAAAATAGTACAAGTAATACCACACCGAGCGACATCCCCAATTAAAGAATACCAGATGAGACAAGCAGCCCAGCAGCCAATAACAATGCGAGCCGCCGTGACACAACACCTAGGGAAGTCATGCCCCAGCCTCGACGGTCTGCTAGGCTGCAACAGCGCGACCTTCAACGACGAGAAGTGTCTAGAAGGAAACTTCCTCCAACAAATAGCAGAAACGCATTGCGCCTCCAACCAAAGAAAACTCAGCGAGCGGTTGACCCCCTGCTGACCTACCACTATATATTGAGTAGATCCTGACAGCATCTACAGTCTGCTCCGACCCACTGCCGTGATCATGCTCGGATGATACCGAGAGAAACGTTGGCCACTAGTTCGACTTATATTTCTTCATTTACTGTGACAAATAAATACATTTTAAGCAATATCCCTGAAATTTACTCCTGATGAATCATATCGGCGCAATACTCGCCAGTTGTAGTAGCAGAGAGAAAGCAATTATTAGAAAAATAGAGAAGACTATTAACAAATTAAATGCAGCTGATGCAGCAATATTTTTCAATAATAATAATAATAATAATAATAATAATAATAATAATAATAATAATAATAATAATAATAATAATAACAATAATAATAATAATAACAAAATAGAGAGGTTCTGAGTTCCTGACAGGGGACTGTAGACACACAGGAATTAATTGTCATTCATAGCCTCTTTATATTCATGCAGAATGAGGGGACCTAGGTTTGAGCTTCTAATGCACGGTACGTCACGTCCCTGGGATCAGGACCTAAACCCGCGACCCTCTCTTATATTATCTTCGTTTTTGAAGGTATGAGTGTGTCTAGTTTAGCAACATTTTGGGGTTTTAGGCCTCGTTAGGACCCACTATTTGTTGAACCAAACCGAAGAGGGTTGCTGAAATTATCTAGAACATTTTTATTTCCACGAAGACGAAATTGAAAAAGGAAATGACATTTTGTTAGAGCAGATAATCCACTAAGAGAAAGAATTACGCGCATTATTATTATTATTATTATTATTATTATTATTATTATTATTATTATTATTTATTATTATTATTATTATTATTATTATTATTAGTTTGTCGATTTTTCTTATCAGTTTTGTTACGAGTACATAGTTGTAAATTGAAAGTTACTCCTTCCATAGGATACACAAAGAAATGACGAACAGGTATGTACAAGCGCATGGAATTACAGCAAGCAACAGCGTTTCCCCGTAATTCTGAAAACGGCATCATAATAAGAATTACTGCTTTTGTCGGGTCATAACTGATTTAGGTATGTTTTGATGCTGGTGTTGGAGGTGAAAGAAGCCTTATGCCGGCGCGCAATCTTGCTCAAGGAGTGGCCCGTAATTGAATTGTTATTATTATTCAGAAAAAATTACCCAATTTATATGGAACAAGCCCACCACAGGGGCCACTGACTTGAAATTCTTGAAGCCCCCAAAGAATGTTATGGTGTTCATTAGGAAGAAGAAAGAGGAGGTGAAAGGAAATGTAGAGAGAAAAGATCTCACTTTTAAAAAAAGAAGATATAAAGATGGCCGTGATACAATTAGCAATTAATTAAAATCACTGTGTTATTATTGTAGATGAAGGCGGTTTTATGCCAGCACGGAGTATCGCTCTTGGAGCAGCCTCTGAGTGAAGCTTCAACCCGTAGATGAGAAAGTAAAGGTTGGACTTGAGTGACTGAATTTCCTCGAGGAGAAATGGTACGAAATCCTACGGGAACCTCCCTTCACGTTTCACTTAATAGGTCAATAAGTATTTAGATCGACGGTTGGGTCATTTCTCAGTCGTTCAGACAAAGAAGAAGACCTGAAAGGAAAGTTAATAAGGAAATGAAGTTGAATGCAAAGTGGTTGGAAATGAAAAGACCATTCCATGACTGAACCTAATAAGTGAGTTGATGAAGGCGGCAGATGACTGAATTAGGGAAGAGTATGTAATAGTTGGAAGAACAAGATCAGTGATAATACAGAACAATAACGAATATGATAAAGGGAAAGTTTCCAAACTGAAGTGATAAAAACAGAGATGACAGAAGGTAAATATGTCAATAAGAATGATAAGTGATAACTTCATGAATAGGAGAAGTCTAGGTCTTCTACCCTCACTTCGGGTAAGAGCAAAGAAGGTCACAGCAGAAAAGGAGGATAATAAAGGTGTCAGGAGCCTGTCTGAGGTCAGACGGCCAAAGGTCGTGATGACGTCACTAACTGTCCTCAGGGTCATCAGAGTCGGCGACTTTTTCTCTTGCAAAGCAACTTCTCTTCAAGTTTCATCAAATACAGTAATGTATTAACCTTCTAATCGCGAGTACCTATGAGGTCATTCAGCGCTGGAAAGGAAATTAAGAGTAGGTAAGGTTGAAAGGCGTCACAGGAGGAAAACCTCAAAGCAGTTGAAGAAGAAGCGCTATGGCATCATTGTTAGGAGAGGATTAAGGATAGCAAGGGGGAAGAAAGGGAACATGAAGGGAGGTACAGTAAAAGGAATGAGAGAGGTTGCAACTAGAAGCCGAGGGGACGTTACAAAAAACCTGTAGTGATGCCTACAATGCACCCTGTGAGGTGCACCGACGGCACATCATAGTCCCTCCTACCTTAAGAAATGCCAAGTAATTTCTAGGTCACTTGTTATCATAAAATGACGATTCTTTTGCGCATCGATTTCTACAGCTGAGTTGAGGAAACCTCTGCATTCCATCTGTTTATAATGAATGTCAATAATATATCTTAGACATTTTAGTATAGTTCGTTATTCTGGAATAATATGGATTATGTTTATTTTTTAAGAATATCCTGAAAACAGGGTTAAAAGTACATGTACTTCCTCCCGGCATGCATTTGGTCAAAATAGAACATGCCAGGACCTTCATGTCAACGAACAGTAACAGAGGGGGTGTGGGAACTGCCAATCTATTATATAGCTTTTAGAGCAGATGAATTATAGGCAGTTTGTTATTTCACGTAGTCTGTGGTAAGTTCAGAAACCTGAATTTGAGTAAATCCCGCTTGATTCGATTATTTTATACTCAGAACTGCATTATTCCGGTCTAAAATATGGTTCTAAATCTAGATATGTGGGTATGCCAGGATCTTCATACCGTCTATGAAGCGCCACCTCATTATCACTATGGTGATAATTTTGGTGGAAGTTTTCCTTTTTATAAATTTTTATTCCCAACTGATTCTGTATTCAGTTATCTAAAAACAAATATAATAATCTTATATAAGGAGGAAAAGCTTGTCATAGTAATAATCCAGATAGATTTTACGCCCATCTTTGCAGATGCAGTTGTTCATTTGCTCTGATTTACTTCGGTGGCCAATAGATGGCATTCACGACTTGATTATAATCACAAATGCTGTCATTTTTTGTTTGTTTGTTGAGTAAGGACCATATGATATCCACGTGGCCACTTTAGAGTATAACGAATGGAAAAGTCGTAGTTATTATTCGTTTAGACAAGACCGATACTGAGCAAAGACATGTCATGTAATATATACATTTGAACACAACATAATTTCCTGTAATCATATGATAATTACAGTTCAGTTTCCTGTATATGAAACTGAATAATTGTAAATGAATATCTCCCATTGTATATACCCGTAGCATAACCCTGCAACAGAAGATCATGAAACTCACATGGTATAGTTTGACTAAAGATGGAGGCTGCCAGGAGGGAGGTGCAGGATGAGATATGATGATAGTGAGGGCAATAAGGTATTGTTGCAATCATTGCAAAATTATTATGAAAAGGCAAAACAATCTTCCCTTCTAACTGGACGATGTAATGTTTATTGGCTTCTTCTAATGATGAATCCTTTAGAATTGCAATATTTTGAAATTTCATAACAGCAGGACAAAGTTCAAAGCAAGGCAAAATTCGCCAACATAACGTGGGTATAGCACTAGGATATTTTTTTCTTTTTTTCTAAGAGCAACCCTTTACTTTGAAATTTGATGAACTTCAGTCTAATGGGCCTTAAATGGCTTGCATGCATGCAAGATTCGTATTTATGAACTCCCAAAATCCAATGGACAACATTATATAATTTCGAGTAAAACTTTTTTATTACTTAAAAAACCATAAGGCTTTAAACCAGTTATTTTCAGGAATTTATATTTTCTTGCAATATTGCGGTATTGCAAGAAAATATAAATTCCAGAAAATAACGGGTTTCACTCATTGCAATGTCCCATATGGTGGTGAAGTGTGCAGTACGCTAATAACAGGTGTAATACGATATTGTTGCAAGCAACCCAAAATTCGTCAAAGTAGCAAAGTTCAGGAA
This sequence comes from Macrobrachium nipponense, assembly GCF_015104395.2. Taxonomy (NCBI): domain Eukaryota; kingdom Metazoa; phylum Arthropoda; class Malacostraca; order Decapoda; family Palaemonidae; genus Macrobrachium; species Macrobrachium nipponense. The sequence continues at coordinate 76,350,340 of NC_087215.1, read as the reverse complement.
CTAAATGGTGAGCAAAATGGTCTAACACGATAAAATGAGGTTTATTTTGCCCTTTGTTTGTAATACGGCAATGTTGAAAAGAATGAAAAATTCGTCAACATAGTTGGAATAGTTCCAGGGTTTTACTTTGAAATGAAGGGGCTGATGTGGATGCAGTGGGTATAGATGTGCGGATGAGGGGTGTGGAATAACAATTGGTAATAGATATGTGGGTGAGGAAATGTTGATGTGGTGAGGATGGGGGTTATGTGGGATTGAACGATGGGGAAGGATACGGTGTGTATACATATGTGGGCGAGGCTGTGGATGTGGTGGGTGTGGATATGTGGTTTAGGGGTTGATGTGGATGTGGTTGTGTCTCCGGATGTGGGGGGAGGGTGGAGGATGGATGTCAATATGTGGGACGGGTGAGTGTGTGTTGTGGTGGGTTATGACTATGTGGTTTAAGGGTGGATGTGGTTGATGTGGATATATCTCATATGAGAGGTTGTAGACGTGCGGGTGAGTGTGTGGCTGTGGATATGTTGGTGACGGTATGGATGTGGTTGAATAGGATTTGCGGGTGAGTGTGCGGATGCCGCTTGCAAGCAATTGTAATACTGACAAAAGCGCTGCCTCAGGAATGAGAATCATCACCCAGCACAAAATCATATGATGGTTTACCAGGAAGAAACAAAGTTACTGAGAGTTGATGTTTTAGCTTTGCTGAAGGAGGCCGAGGAGGCATCTGACGAGAGAGAGAGAGAGAGAGAGAGAGAGAGAGAGAGAGAGAGAGAGAGAGCGTAAAAAAATAAAATTTAATATATTTGTTACAGTGTCAAAAGGACCTTGTTTAACTGAAAGGAGAGAATTCCTAACTGGTAATGTGACCTGCCTTCAATGCTCCCATTGCCTCCCCTCTCTGCGTAGCTGAAATCAATCATTAAATCTTAGGCTAATTCAAATTCTCGAGATACGAAAAACAGTCTTTATTTTCCCCAAAATAGCTAACATGGAAATGAAATCAAATTAATCTAAAATCCTAAAACCATGAGACACCATTACTTTTCTGCATAATCATATTGAATAGAACTATCACCACTTATTTTCACTGTCAAAGAAACTCTTTCTCAAATAGATATCTAGAGAATTCAGTTTCGGTAGCGACAAACCGAATCCATCTGTAAAAGAAACCACATTTATCAGAAAATGAAATGTTAAAGTTCATCAATAATATTAAGTGTCGCACCGCACTTCCCCTATCAAAGTGTCTGAAAAATAAATGTCATTTTCTTTTCAATGTTCTTTGCCTTTCCCGTCAGATCTTAGCGCCTCCTCCAGCCTTGTTCCACCTGACATCGCTACGAACGTCTGTCGTACAATTGCCCCATTAATTGCCACTCGAGATTACATTTCATTCATTTTCTCTAACGGACGTATGAATTTACGCACGCTACTGAACGCACTAACATATCGTATAAAAGGCATTAAGTACTCTCTCTCTCTCTCTCTCTCTCTCTCTCTCTCTCTCTCTCTCTCTCTCTACGGTGTTAATGCTTGGCTAAAATTTGCAATAGCTTGATTAAATGGGCTATCACTAATTCTGGAATGAGATTGTCTACTATTTTCATCACAAGTATCTTAAATTTTTATTAAGTTCAAACTCAATAATAATCACTCTATCACATATCCAAAGTCACTAAGATCGCGTATTTTGAGAGATTGGTTTTATCTACAAGTACGTTACACTAAAGAGTAAATGACTCTCATTTGTAGGTAATGTGTACATGTAGTATACTAACTCCAGATATTTAATCAAGATTTATCATAGAAAGAATGATCTTTATAAATGAATAAATAAATGCAGCCATCATCCCTGGTGCTGAAAAGTCGTCTTTGTCAACCGGGAAGGAGAAGCATAAGATGTAATGAACCTCTGGATGGTTGACAGACTGACAGACAGACAAAATTGAAGACACCCCACAATTTGCGCGACGACTCCTTCTCCGTGAAGAGTCGATCGGTTTTTCTCTCGTTCCTACGTTTATCGCCTTATTTGCTTTTACATGAATAAAGTGTTTAAGCAGGAAGGTATGGCGGAATGATAAAGCACTTACTTGCAATGTATTTGTGTTAAAAATACCTACCCTTACTGTGCTATCTCTTCACTTGAATACGCTCGTATAGTTGACTAAAAAAGTAAAAGATAAATCGAAATATAAAAATAGGGCGCTTGTTTTATTGGTAGTTAACCAGTGCTGCGTAGCCTTGTGTCGATCTTGATTTTTACTTGATAAAAATCGAAAAATACATTTATGCGCATAGATTTTATTACATTATGCTTAGCAGGCATAAAAATTCGTCACACAGGAATTTAAACAAAGAAAATGTTATGCTTACAAGTAAAATAAGCAACAGAAATCATGCTCGATTCTCTAGAGTATTTATGTATATATATATTCATAATATTGGGCGCGAAACTAACTTAAGTGGCAGAATGCACAAAGATTCATGAATTATATGTATTAAAGATTATTAAGAGTTGTATATAAAAATATGAAGAATATTGGCACTACATGAGAATTCCTAAAAACAATATTGTAACTATAGAATAATGCATATCGTTCATTGGATACTTTAGATCAGTGATTACCAACCTGTATACCTTCAAGGAACCCCTGAAACAATTCTAAATATCCTAGGGAACCTTTATCTAAAGGCTCTCTCTCTCTCTCTCTCTCTCTCTCTATCTCTCTCTCACTCTCTCTATCTCTCTCTCTCTCTCTATCTCTCTCTATATCTATATCTATATATAATATATATATATATATATATATATATATATATATATATATATATATATTACTTTTATAAATCATATAATATCCACCACTGCTATTCGAGCTGTGTAAATTCAGACCAGCGTCATTTGTAATACATATTTATTTCAAGACTTCTTGCAGAACCCCTGATGAGATGGCATAAGGGGAACCCTGTTTGGGAATGACTGCTTTAGATGAAAGAAAAAAAATCTATGCATACTAAAAGGCATCTCATTTCCAATCCCTTAATCAAAGTTCAACATTACCATTTCATTCCTTCCTCGAAAATATTAAGTCCACAGAGTACTATTTATCTTGAACTTCCCCAGATAAGTTTGCTTATTCATTCCCTACAAATTAAGTTTCAATACATTTGCATTCTTATATTTTTTTTATATCCGATAGAACTGTTATTATTATCAATAGGGACGAAACAGAATGTCAAAAAACAAAAGAGGAAATGTAGGAATATGTAAAGAAGTAAAATGACTCAAATTTAAAAAGACATTGATAATACAGCGTTAAAGTCGATATCAGTTGTTAATATGGATGGAAATAAAACGAGCTATAGATCGCAATATTCTGTTGGCAGCTGCATTGTGCCATTATTAAAATATTGCAAATACTGGGTACGGAAGACTTAGAATAAAATGAAAAATCAACCCAAACACCAAGGAGAGGTAACATGAATAATTAGCAGATATATTGATCACTTAACTTCAGTCATGGTGGTTAGGTTACATTTAACGTTTAACAATCTTGTAACACCTGCAAAAAATCAATCAATAATATATACATATATATATAGCCGAGTACTTTCGGTCTTGTTTCGACTCTTTACTAAGGCAAACTGATTTTACAGAGGAAAACATAGTCAAAAGAAGGCTTAATATCCAAACTGACACTACAAGATTAGCAATAAGGTCGATTTCACTCTACAGAAACGAGGAAACGCCTTAGGGTAGCCACACCTTGGAGGATACACGCGGTAAACAAGTTATTCTTCCAGAAAACAGTACATTTTGAATTTGTGAGCCTGAATTCTTAGAAGAGGAAATTAAGAACATCTATGAAAGAGAATTGTGTTACCAAGGGTATTTTATTGGTAGTTGTCTCCAAAGTGACAAAAAATTCATTTTATTGTCAAGAAAGATCAAGTAATTGTTTATGAAAAGATAAATGAAAGATGAACGGAGGAATGAGCGAAGAAGAATCTATCGATACAGTGACAATATTCTCTTCTGGCCTTCGATCAGTTCGGTCTAACTATTCCAATGCAGTATTTGAATTCTAATCATGAGCAGGATTGCAAAATTACAATATGTCTATTGCAGTCACTGCAAATTATTCCATAAACTAAAGGAGTTGGAATTTTAAAGTTTGCTGTTCTCTGATACCTTTTTTATTGGTTATTCATCTCTGTGTTTCTTCTCTCAAAGTGGGATGCTTCCCCTGTGGGATCCCTTGACTTGCAACATCCATTCTCCCCCCTGCCCAAGCCCCCCACCTAACTCAACATCCCGAGGGGCTGAAGAGGACTCTTTCCCTTTACACTATTCATAAATGAATGAATTCTGAATAGAATGATTCACTTATTGATGAATGATCGACTTTTGTCTTTGCGTTTTCATCAAAAGAGAAAGATGACAACGGTGATTTCAGGCTTCAGCGCTGAACAAAGCTACAGGAGGAGGTCTGGGAAGGACTACGGATTCTCCAAGTGGCTGCTGGTATCTAACTTCTTCAGTGCCTCAGCAACTTCCCTGAATGCCCTGTAGTTTGACACAGGACTGCAAAGTAAACTCCCAGTCTCTCTCGAGAGAGAGAGTTCACATAGGCAGGATGTACATATGTATGTTCCACCTCTTCTCTTTCAAAAGTTATAACTTTCATTACACCTCAGTTTAACCCCAGAAAAGTAGTGTTTCCAGATTGCATCACTAAACATCGACATGCCGATGATTCAAGAATTACGATGACATAAGAATTATGAAGAAAATCGTTATTATATAATAAATAGGAATAATGAGAGGGATATAGGAGGACTGGTTGTAGCAAAAGAAAAATCAATGGGATGAATAAATTTCTTCCACTATAAGATATGAAAGGATGATGGTGATGATGATAGGGAAGATAATGAAGTCTTAATATTCTTCCCCCCTTCTCCCCCCCCCCCAAAAGACTTCATCTATCGAGGGGCGTGATCATGATGATGACGTCATCGAGTGATCACGTGAGCAACACCTGGCTACACGAAGATAACCAAGAGAGAGATTAATATTTTTAATCTTTTGCATGTTATTTTCATATTGATAGCCCTGCCTATAATATTTTTGGTATCATTGTCTTCCATGACATTTAAGCTACGAAATTGTACGAAACACAAGATGATGAATGATGAATGCAATGCGATCTCGTGTAAGGCATGATAGAATATATTTCACATGAAGAATTTTATGTTTGTTTTACTATAAATATTTCAGCATTAAGTTTAATGAAGTGCATAATTCTTATATCATTATAATCCTTAAATTATTGGCTTGACGACGTTTAGTTATGAGATTGGGTGTAATGAAAGTCATAATGTTTGAAAGATGTTGGAAAATAGATGTTACCTACGTGAACTCTCTCGAGAGAGACTGAGGAGAGTTTCCAGCCTTGTGATTGGCTTATCAACAGTCAATCAGGAGGGTCGTAAGGAACGGCGCTAGGCACGAGATGCACGGGTGAAGTGAATCTACTATAGCTGATTATGTTTCTCTCTCTCTCTCTCTCTCTCTCTCTCTCTCTCTCTCTCTCTCTCTCTCTCTCTCTCTCTTACGTAACTGGATGATGACGGCAAGTACTATACATAAGACTAAACTCTTGTTCACCCCGACATAGTACTATTGATGGTCTCGGTTATCATCTTCCTTCGTCTCCCTTAAACCAACCCGAGTCAACTACTGATGTGATTTATTTAAATGTAAACCCGGTCCTTCACGAGATAAAAAAAATCAACCGTTAAACCTCAGCGGTTTAAGTCAAACTGGATTCATCAAACCTCACGTCTGACAAAGTTTGGATTTGGGGGTACATAGAGATATTTCTTTTCATATAAATAATATATTGAGGCATCGGTCTCTTCTTTTCCTCTGGGAATCTACGGATAAGATGACTTTTGTCAAGAATGTAAAGTGAAGGCGCATCAGATCTGTGTTACTCTTGCCTCGAGAGAAATTGCTCAAGTAGAATTTGAGGCTCAATTCTTGCGCGAAAAATCATTTCTCTGTCTCCTCCTCCTCCTCCTCCTCATCCTCCTCCTCCTCCTCCTCCTGTCAATCACTCCGACAGGGAAATTTCCTTAAGTAATGAACTTGTACTGCATGAATTGCCTATGTCCCTTAGTCACATAATTTCCTTGATTAAGTTATGTATTTGTGATTGCAGATTTATTTTTAATGGAGAATATTACCAACAAATATTTGGTATGGCCATGGGTAACCCTTTATCACCTCTCCTTTCAAACTTATATATGGAATATTTTGAGAGACAACACCTCCCGAATATCACACTTGTCCCCTTAAAATGGTACCGATATGTCGATGATATCTTAATGGTCTTTCCTGTTGGTATCGATGTAAATGATTTACTGTCTAAATTGAATAGTTTAGTACCATCCATAAAATTCACTGTTGAAATTGAAAATAACAATGTCATCCCTTTCCTAGATGTATTAATACATAGAGAATCTTTCCAATGCAAATTCAGTATTTATAGAAAACCCACAAATAATTTAACATATGTACATTTTTATTCTGGCCACCATCTTAATATTAAAATTTCAATTTTTTCTTCTATGTTCTTACGCGCTTTGCATATCACGAGTCCACAATATCTTGACCAAGAAATAGAATACATAAAAAAGATAGGAAACGATCTCTGCTACCCACCTCATTTAATTGATTTATGTTATCAAAAAGCTCACAAAAAGTTTTATAGTGTTGCTATTAATGAAAAAGAAATGCTTAAAAATGTACTTAGCTTACCTTACTTTCGTGGATTTGAAACCATAAAATCAATATTTAAATCGTTTAATGTTAATGTAGTGTTCTCTTATAACAATACTATTAAATATATGCTAATTAAGAATAGTCCCGTAACAAATAACATCATTTACAAAATTCCTTGTAAGTAAAAATTTATGTGTACGTATTAAGCAGCATATGTATTCAGTTAGAACGTCCCAGACTTCAAATGCACTGTTTATCCATCTGAGTGAAAAATCTCATTGTATTAATTGGGGTGATACCTCGGTAATTGCTAGATCTAATGATTATGTTTCAAGAAATTTACTGGAATCGGCAATTATACAAATCATTAATAAAAACAACCTAAATCTTAGTCTGGAAATGTTTATGAAGGACCTTAAAATAAATGAACTACTAATAAATTAGTCCCACATGTATATAGTTATTATTTCTTTCTTTCTCTCTCTCTCTCTCTCTCTCTCTCTCTCTCTCTCTCTCTCTCTCTCTCTCTCTCTCTCTCTCTCTCTCTATGAGGATGATTGCAGAGTTCTACATCTAAAAATATGCAAAAACCTAAAAGAAGGAAAAGAATGCAAGTTTGACAAAACATGTAAATATATTCACCCTGTAGCCATGAATCAAAATCAAATAAATAATCAATCTAATAACAAAATCCAAAATAAGAAAGAAACAAATAAAGAGAGGAACAAAGAATATCAGGTGAAAGAAAAAGTAAGCCATCACCGCGATATGCAGTGTCAGCAAAATATTTCCAAGCATCAGCTCCAAGATACAACTCAAGAGATAAGAACGGTATTTATGATGCAAGAGGATATTGCAGATACAGAGAAAATTGCAGATTCAGACACAAAATAAATAATTATGATGAGGGAAGATCAAATATTATGGAAAAGTTGGATTTTTTAATGTCAAAATTTCTGGAAATGAAGAAAAGAACAACATATCAGAACAGGAAAGAGACATGGGAAAATCCTTATTATTATCCATATTAAATGAAGGAAAAAACACGAAAACCATCATAATGATGAATGCGCAGGGTTTAGTTACGAGAAACTCAAAAAGAAAAATAAAGTACTTAGAAGAAGTAACCCAAATTGAAAAGAAAATAGATATAATGAATACAAGTGAAACCTGGTATTCCCAAGAGACTGGGAATGACGATCAAATAAAAGGGCTCCAAACTTATAGATCAGATAGAAAAAATAGGAAGCAAGGGGGAACCGCAATATATGGAAAAATATATGAGAAATATAGTAACTCAGAATGTGAACTAATAGCGATAGAATTTGAATCTGAAAAATTAATGAACATAGTAATATATAGACCCCCTAATACTAAAGAGTTTGACATAATAGAAAAATTGGATGATATATGTAGAAATCACAAGGACTGGACTATTCTCCTATCTGGAGACTAACTTTCCTTTCTAGACTGGAAAGAACCAATAGGAGATTGTGGTTGTATTTATACATAAAAAAAGAGAGTAATAGTAGTGCAGAAGATAAGAGGCAATTCGAAAAGCTATTAGATATGCTACTAGAATACAACATTCAACAAATAAATCACCTGACAACAAAAAGAAAAAGTAAAAATACTTTAGACCTAGTATTTGTGAGCGAGGTGAATTATGTTTAAGATATAATAGTTTATAATGCGAGTATTTCAGACCATAATGTCATAGAATTTACAGTCCATTCCAAAGCAAGTGAAAACAGAGATAAGCAAGAAATGAAAAAGTGGGAATGATATGGAAAATACAACTTCTACAGTAAAAATATAAAATGGTCAGAAATAAATGAATTATTAAACAAAGATTGGGATAACATTTTCGTAAGTGATGACATAAGGGTAAATACGGAGATATTATATAAAATATTAGAGAAAATAGTGGATAATTATATACCGAAGAAGAAAAGTAAACATCAGTCATGGCATACCAAGAGACAGAAGGATCTTGTTCCAGAAAATCAGAAAGTGGAAAAAAGGTCTTGCAAAAGAAAAAATGCATGGAAAGTTATAGAACTAAAAAGTAAGATAGAAAATGTAGAACAAAAGATTATACAATCAAAATAAAATGAAAAACGGGACTTGGAAGAAAAAACCTAGTAAATATCAAGCAAAACCCCAAACTATTAAACTCGTACGCGAAAAAGATGAATAAAAGAAGAATAGAAATAGGACCCTCTTAAAGAATTGAAGGTGAGATTCAACGAATGAAAAAAAGGAAATATGCAACATATTGGCAGAACGATATAAGAGAGAAGTCACCCCTAGAATTGATAATGAAGATAATGATGTAGAAGTAAGGGACGAAAATAGTGAATATTTAGCTGACATAGATATTAATGAAGCTGATATTGTGCAGGCTATTAATGAAATTAAAAATGGGGCTGCTGCAGGGCCTGATGGTGTCCCTGCTATTTTGTTAAAGAAAGTAGTACATTCTATTGCAAAGCAACTTGCAATATTATTAAGACAAAGTGTAGATACAGGCAAGATTTATGATAAGCACAAATTAGCATATATTACCCCTACTTTCAAAAGTGGATCACGACAAGTAATTATAGGCCTGTGACTCTAACATCACATATTATGAAAGTGTATGAAAGGGTAATGAAGAAAAATATTATGAAACATTTAATAAAAAATAATTTGTTTAATATAGGACAACATGGTTTCGTACCCGAAAAAAGTACACAAACCCAACTGTTAGTCCACCGTGAGAACATATACAAAAATATGAAAAGCGGAAATGAAAGAGATGTGTTTTATCTAGACTTTGCAAAACCTTTGACAAGGTAGACCATAATATATTAGCGAAGAAAATTAGAAAACATAATATAGTGGATAAAGTAGGAAGATGGTTAAAAGGATTTTTACACAACAGAAAACAGATAGTTATTGCAAACGATGCGAAATCGGATGAAGCTAAGGTAATATCCGGTGCGCCACAAGGTACGGTGTTAGCTGCATTACTGTTTGTTATTATGATTGCAGACATAGACAGTAATGTTAAGGACTCGGTAGTGAGTAGTTTCGCCAATGACAAGAATAAGTAGAGAAATTACTTGTGATGAAGATAGGAACACGCTACAAAGAGACCTTAACAAAGTATATGATTGGGCAGGGGTAAATAGGATGGTATTTAACTCTGATAAATTTGAATCAATAAATTATGGAGATAGAGAAGGCTATATGCATATAGGGGACCTAATAATGAGACAATCACAAATAAGGAAGCAGTTAAAGACCTTGGTGTGATGATGAATAGGAAAATGTTATGCAACGATCAAATGGCAATTCTATTGGCAAAATGTAAAGCATAAATGGAAATGTTGTTACGGCACTTCAAAACAAGAAAAGCTGAACACATGATTATGCTTTATAAAACATATGTGCGTAGTCCACTTGAATATTGCAATATGATATGGTACCCACACTATCAAAAGGATATTGCACAAATAGAGAATGTACAAAGGTCCTTTACAGCTAGAATAGAAGACGTTAAGGACCTTGACTACTGGGAAAGACTACAATCCTTAAAATTATATAGTCTAGAAAGGAGAAGAGAACGCTACATGATAATTCAGGCATGGAAACATATAGAAGAAATAGCCGAAAACGTCATAGAGCTAAAAATATCAAAAAGAGCAAGCAGAGGTAGATTAATAGTGCCCAAAACTATACCAGGAAAAATAAGGAAAGCACACAGGGCATTAATCCACTATGATAATGCAGCGTCTATTCAATGCGTTACCAGCTCATCTGAGGATTATAACAGGAGTGAGCGTATATGTGTTTAAGAATAAGCTCGATAAATATCTAAGCTGCATCCCAGACCATCCAAGATTGGAAGATGCAAAATATACCGGAAGATGTACTAGCAACTCTCTGGTAGACATTAGAGGTGCCTCACACTGAGGGACCTGGGGCAACCCGAACAAGATGTAAGGTCTGTAAGAACTGTAAGGTCTGGATCGTTATTCTCTCTTCCTCTTTCTCTTGCTCGATATATATATATATATATATTTATATTTTCTTTCGACTTTTCATTAATAATAATTTTTTAGGGAAAATTTGTGTAAATTTCACGATATTAAACTGTATATGCTTCCTTGTTTTTTCAAAATGTACTGTTTTCTGGAAGTATAACTTGTTTACCGCGTGTATCCTCCAAGGTGTGGCTACCCTCAGGCGTTTCCTCGTTTCTGTAGAGTGAAATCGACCTTATTGCTAATCTTGTAGTGTCAGTTTGGATATTAAGCCTTCTTTTGACTATGTTTTCCTCTGTAAAATCAGTTTGCCTTAGTAAAGAGTTGAAACAAGACCGAAAGTACTCGGCTATCTCGCTTTTTCATTTTTTCCTTCGTGGCAAAAACTTTTTTATATATATATATATATATATATATATATATATATATATATATATTATATATATATATATATATATATATATATATATATATATTTATATATATATATGTATATATTATTGATTGATTTTTTGCAGGTGTTACAAGATTGTTAAACGTTAAATGTAACCTAACCACCGTGACTGAAGTTAAGCGATCAATGTATCTGCTAATTATTGCTGTGTGGGTTGATTTTCCATTTTATTCTAAGTCTTCCGTACCCAGTATTTGCAATATTTTAATCATGGCAAATGCAGCTGCCAACAGATTATTGCGATCTATAGCTCGTTCTATTTTCATGCATATTAACAACGAATATCGACTTTAACGCTGTATTATCAATGTCTTTTTAAATCTGAGTCACTTTACTTCTTTACATTTCCATACATTTCCTCTTTTGTTTTTTGACATTCTGTTTCGTCCCTATTGATAATAATTCCAGCTCTATCGGAAATAAAAAAAAAAACATAAATCCAAATATATTGAAACTTAATTTCTAGGGAATGAATATGCAAACTTAGCAGGGGAAGTTCAAGATAAGTAGTACTCTGTGGACTTAATATTTTCGAGGAAGGAATGAAATGGTAATGCTGACGAACTTTGATTAAGGGGTTCCTTATGCCATCTCATCAAGGGTTCCGCAAGAAGTTTTGAAATAAATATGCATTGCAAATGACGCCGATCTCAATTTACACAGCTCCAATAACAGTGGTAGATATTATATGATTTATAAATAGGTAATATATATATATATATATATATATATATATATATAATATATATATACATATAATATATATATATATATATATATAATAATATATATATATATATATATATATATATATAGAGAGAGAGAGAGAGAGAGAGAGGGGGGGGGGATTGAGAGAGAGAGAGAGAGAGAGAGAGAGAGAGAGAGAGAGCCTTTAGATAAAGGTTCCCTAGGATATTTAGAATTGTTTCAGGGGTTCCTTGAAGGTATACAGGTTGGTAATCACTGATCTAAAGTATCCAATGAACGATATGCATTATTCTAGTTACAATATTGCTTTTAGGAATTCTCATGTAGTGCCAATATTCTTCATATTTTTATATACAACTCTTGATAATCTTTAATACATATAGTTCATGAATCTTTGTGCATTCTGCCACTGAAGTGGGTATTACGCCTAATATTATGAGTATATAAATACATAAATACTCTAGAGAATCGAGCATGATTTCTGTTGCTTATTTGACTTAAAAGCATAACATTTTCTTTGTTTAAATTCCTGTGTGACGAATCTTTATGCCTGCTAAGCATAATGCAATAAAATCTATGAGCATAAATGTATATTTCGATTTTTATCAAGTAAAAAATCAACATTGACACAAGGCTACGCAGCACTGGTTAACTACCAATGAAACAAGCGCCCTATTTTTATAATATTTCGATTTATCTTTTACGCAACTATACGAGCGAATCCAAGTGAAGAGATAGCACAGTAAGGGTAGGTATTTTTGAAAATAGTAGACAAATTCATTCCAGAATTAGTGATAGCCCATTTAATCAAGCTATTGCAAATATTAGCCAAGCATTAACACACACACAGAGAGAGAGAGAGAGAGAGAGAGAGAGAGAGAGAGAGAGAGAGAGTACTTAATGCCTTTTATACGATATGTTAGTGCGTTCAGTAGCGTGCGTAAGTTCATACGTCCGTTAGAGAAAATGAATGAAATGTAATCTCGAGTGTGGCAATTAATGGGGCAATTATACGACAGACGTTCGTAGCGATGTCAGGTGGAACAAGGCTGGAGGAGGCGCTAAGATCCGACGGAAAAGGTAAAGAACGTTTAAAAGAGAGTGACATTTATTTTTCAGACACTTTGAGAGGGGAAGTGCGGTGCGACACTTAATATTATTGATGAACTTTTAACATTTCATTTTCTGATAAATGTGGTTTCTTTTACAGATGGATTCGGTTTGTCGCTACCGAAACTGAATTCTCTAGACATCTATTTGAGAAAGAGTTTCTTTGACAGTGAAAATAAGTGGTGATAGTTCTATTCAATATGATTATGCAGAAAAGTAATGGTGTCTCATGGTTTTAGGATTTTAGATTAATTTGATTTCATTTCCATGTTAGCTATTTTGGGGAAAATAAAGACCGTTTTTCGTATCTCGAGAATTTGAATTAGCCTAAGATTTAATGATTGGCAATGGGAGCATTGAAGGCAGGGAGCATTGAAGGCAGGTCACATTACCAGTTAGGAATTCTCTCCTTTCAGTTAAACAAGGTCCTTTTGACACTGTAACAAATATATTAAATTATATTTTTTTTACTCTCTCTCTCTTCTCTCTCTCTCTCTCTCTCTCGTCAGATGCCTCCTCGGCCTCCTTCAGCAAAGCTAAAACATCAACTCTCAGTAACTTTCTTTCTGCCTGGTAAACCTTCATATGATTTTGTGCTGGGTGATGATTCTCATTCCTGAGGCAGCGCTTTTGTCAGTATTATAATTGCTTGCAAGCGGCATCCGCACACTCACCCGCAAATCCTATTCAACCACATCCATACCGTCACCAACATATCCACAGCCACACACTCACCCGCACGTCTACAACCTCTCATATGAGATATATCCACATCAACCACATCCACCCTTAAACCACATAGTCATAACCCACCACAACACACACTCACCCGTCCCACATATTGACATCCATCCTCCACCCTCCCCCCACATCCGGAGACACAACCACATCCACATCAACCCCTAAACCACATATCCACACCCACCACATCCACAGCCTCGCCCACATATGTATACACACCGTATCCCCATCGTCACCCACATAACCCCATCCTCCACATCAACATCCTCACCCACATATCTATACCAATTGTATCCACACCCTCATCCGCACATCTATACCCACTGCATCCACATCAGCCCCTTCATTTCAAAGTAAAACCCTGGAACTATTCCAACTATGTTGACGAATTTTTTCATTCTTTTCAACATTGCCGTATTGACAAACAAAGGGCAAAATAAACCTCATTTTATCGTGTTAGACATTTTGCTCACCATTAGTTCCTGAACTTTGCTACTTTGACGAATTTTGGGTTGCTTGCAACAATATCGTATTACACCTGTTATTAGCGTACTGCACACTTCACCACCATATGGGACATTGCAATGAGTGAAACCCGTTATTTTCTGGAATTTATATTTTCTTGCAATACCGCAATATTGCAAGAAAATATAAATTCCTGAAAATAACTGGTTTAAAGCCTTATGGTTTTTTAAGTAATAAAAAAGTTTTACTCGAAATTATATAATGTTGTCCATTGGATTTTGGGAGTTCATAAATACGAATCTTGCATGCATGCAAGCCATTTAAGGCCCATTAGACTGAAGTTCATCAAATTTCAAAGTAAAGGGTTGCTCTTAGAAAAAAAGAAAAAAATATCCTAGTGCTATACCCACGTTATGTTGGCGAATTTTGCCTTGCTTTGAACTTTGTCCTGCTGTTATGAAATTTCAAAATATTGCAATTCTAAAGGATTCATCATTAGAAGAAGCCAATAAACATTACATCGTCCAGTTAGAAGGGAAGATTGAATAGTTTAGTGCCATCCATAAAATTAACTGTTGAAATTGAAAATAACAATGTCATCCCTTTCCTAGATGTATTAATACATAGAGAACCTTTCCAATGCAAATTCAGTATTTATAGAAAACCCACAAATAATTTAACATATTGCATTTTATTCTGGCCACCATCTTAATATTAAAAATTTCAATTTTTTCTTCTATTTCTTAACGCGCTTTGCATATCACGAGTCCACAATATCTTGACCAAGAAATAGAATACATAAAAAAAGATAGGAAACGATCTCTGCTACCCACCTCATTTAATTGATTTATTTGTTATAAAAAAGCTCACAAAAAGTTTTATCTTGTTTGTTTCTATTAAGATGAAAAAGAAATGCCCTAAAAATGTACTTGCTTACCTTGACTTTTCGTGGGGGGATTTGAAACCATAAAAAGATCATATTTAAATCGTTTAATGTTAATGGTAGTTGTTCTCTTATAATAATACTATTAATATATTGCATAATTAAGAAATAGTCCCGTAACAAAAATAACATCAATCATTTACAAAATTCCTTGTAAGGATTGCCCATCGTTTTACATTGGTCAGTCAAGTAAAAATTTATGTGTACGTATTAAGCAGCATATGTATTCAGTTAGAACAGCCCAGACTTCAAATGCACTGTTTATCCATCTGAGTGAAAAATCTCATTGTATTAATTGGGGTGATACCTCTTAATTGCTAGATCTAATGATTATGTTTCAAGAAATTTACTGGAATTGACAATTATACAAATCACTAATAAAAACAACCTAAATCTTTGTCTGGAAATGTACCATTTGGACCCATATATTTGTAAGATGTTTATGAAGGACCTTAAAATAAATGAACTACTAATAAATTAGTCCCACATGTATATAGTTATTATTTCTTTCTCTCTCTCTCTCTCTCTCTCTCTCTCTCTCTCTCTCTCTCTTCTCTCTCTCTCTCTCTCTCTCTCTATGAGGATGATTGCAGAGTTCTACATCTAAAAATATGCAAAAACCTAAAAGAAGGAAAAGAATGCAAGTTTGACAAAACATGTAAATATATGCACCCTGTAGCCATGAATCAAAATCAAATAAATAATCAATCTAATAACAAAATCCAAAATAAGAAAGAAACAAATAAAGAGAGGAACAAAGAATATCAGGTGAAAGAAAAAGCAAGCCATCACCGTGATATGCAGAGATGTCAGCAAAATATTTCCAAGCATCAGCTCCAAGATACAACTCAAGAGATAAGAACTGTATTTATGATACAAGAGGATATTGCAGATACAGGGAAAATTGCAGATTCAGACACAAAATGAATAATTATGATGAAGGAAGATCAAATATTATGGAAAAGTTGGATTTTTTAATGTCAGAATTTCTGGAAATGAAGAAAAGAACAACATATCAGAACAGGAAAGATACATGGGAAAATCCTTATTATTACCCATATTAAATGAAGGAAAAAACACGAAAACCATCATAATGATGAAGAACTAACCCAAATTGAAAAGAAAATAGATATAATGAATACAAGTGAAACCTGGTATTCCCAAGAGACTGGGAATGACGATCAAATAAAAGGGTTCCAAACTTATAGATCAGATAGAAAAAATAGGAAGCAAGGGGGAACCGCAATATATGGAAAAATATATGAGAAATATAGTAACTCAGAATGTGAACTAATAGCGGTAAAATTTGAATCTGAAAAATTAATGAACATAGTAATATATAGACCCCCTAATACTAAAGAGTTTGACATAATAGAAAAATTGGATGATATATGTAGAAATCACAAGGACTGGACTATTCTCCTATCTGGAGACTTTAACTTTCCTTTCTAGACTGGAAAGAACCAATAGGAGATTGTGGTTGTATTAATACATAAAAAAAGAGAGTAATAGTAGTGCAGAAGATAAGAGGCAATTCGAAAAGCTATTAGATATACTACTAGAATACAACATTCAACAAATAAATCACCTGACAACAAGAAAGGAAAATACTTTAGACCTAGTATTTGTGAACGAGGTGAATTATGTTTAAGATATAATAGTTTATAATGCGAGTATTTCAGACCATAATGTCATAGAATTTACAGTCCATTCCAAAGCAAGTGAAAACAGAGATAAGCAAGAAATGAAAAAGTGGGAAGGATATGGAAAATACAACTTCTACAGTAAAAATATAAAATGGTCAGAAATAAATGAATTATTAAACAAAGATTGGGATAACATTTTCGTAAGTGATGACATAAGGGTAAATACGGAGATATTATATAAAATATTAGAGAAAATAGTGGATAATTATATACCGAAGAAGAAAAGTAAACATCAGTCATGCATACCAAGAGACAGAAGGATCTTGTTCCAGAAAATCAGAAAGTGGAAAAAAGGTCTTGCAAAAGAAAAAAATGCATGGAAAGTTATAGAACTAAAAAGTAAGATAGAAAATACAGAACAAAAGATTATACAATCAAAAGAAAATGAAAAACGGGACTTGGAAGAAAAAAACCCTAGTAAATATCAAGCAAAACCCCAAACTATTAAACTCGTACGCGAAAAAGATGAATAAAAGAAGAATAGAAATAAGCCCTCTAAGAATTGAAGGGAGATTAACGAATGAAAAAAGGGAAATATGCAACATATTGGCAGAACGATATAAGAGAGAATTCACCCCTAGAATTGATAATGAAGATAATGATGTAGAAGTAAGGGACGAAAATAGTGAATATTTAGCTGACATAGATATTAATGAAGCTGATATTGTGCAGGCTATTAATGAAATTGAAAATGGGGCTGCTGCAGGGCCTGATGGTGTCCCTGCTATTTTGTTAAAGAAAGTAGTACATTCTATTGCAAAGCAACTTGCAATATTATTAAGACAAAGTGTATATACAGGCAAGATTTATGATAAGCACAAATTAGCATATATTACCCCTACTTTCAAAAGTGGATCAAGACTAGAGGCAGGTAATTATAGGCCTGTGAGTCTAACATCACATATTATGAAAGTGTATGAAAGGGTAATGAAGAAAAATATTATGAAACATTTAATAAAAAATCATTTGTTTAATATAGGACAACATGGTTTCGTACCCGGAAAAAGTACACAAACCCAATTGTTAGTCCACCGTGAGAACATATACAAAAATATGAAAAGCGGAAATGAAAGAGATGTGGTTTATCTAGACTTTGCAAAACCTTTGACAAGGTAGACCATAATATATTAGCGAAGAAAATTAGAAAACATATATAGTGGATAAAGTAGGAAGATGGTTAAAAGAATTTTTACACAACAGAAAACAGATAGTTATTGCAAACGATGCGAAATCGGATGAAGCTAAGGTAATATCCGGTGCGCCACAAGGTACGGTGTTAACTGCACTACTGTTTGTTATTATGATTGCAGACATAGACAGTAATGTTAAGGACTCGGTAGTGAGTAGTTTCGCCAATGACATAAGAATAAGTAGAGAAATTACTTGTGATGAAGATAGGTACGCGCTACAAAGAGACCTTAACAAAGTATATGATTGGGCAGAGGTAAATAGGATGGTATTTAACTCTGATAAATTTGAATCAATAAATTATGGAGATAGAGAAGGAAAGCTATATGCATATAGGGGACCTAATAATGAGACAATCACAAATAAGGAAGCAGTTAAAGACCTTGGTGTGATGATGAATAGGAACATGTTATGCAACGATCAAATGGCAATTCTATTGGCAAAATGTAAAGCAAAAATGGGAATGTTGTTACGGCACTTACTTCAAAACAAGAACACATGATTATGCTTTATAAAACATATGTGCGTAGTCCACTTGAATATTGCAATATGATATGGTACCCACACTATCAAAAGGATATTGCACAAATAGAGAATGTACAAAGGTCCTTTACAGCTAGAATAGAAGAAGTTAAGGACCTTGACTACTGGGAAAGACTACAATCCTTAAAATTATATAGTCTAGAAAGGAGAAGAGAACGCTGCATGATAATTCAGGCATGGAAACAGATAGAAGAAATAGCCGAAAACGTCATAGAGCTAAAAATATCAGAAAGAGCAAGCAGAGGTAGATTAATAGTGCCCAAAACTATACCAGGAAAAATAAGGAAAGCACATAGGGCATTAATCCACTATGATAATGCAGCGTCTATTCAATGCGTTGCCAGCTCATCTGAGGAATATAACAGGAGTGAGCGTAGATGTGTTTAAGAATAAGCTCGACAAATATCTAAGCTGCATCCCAGACCAATCCAAGATTGAAGATGCAAAATATACCGGAAGATGTACTAGCAACTCTCTGGTAGACATTAGAGGTGCCTCATACTGAGGGACCTGGGGCAACCCGAACAAGATGTAAGGTCTGTAAGGTCTGTAAGGTCTGGTTCGTTATTCTCTCTTCCTCTTTCTCTTGCTCGATATATATATATTTATATTTTCTTTCGACTTTTCATTAATAATAATTGTTTAGGGAAAATTTGTGTAAATTAAACTGTATATGCTTTCTTGTTTTTTCAAAATGTACTGTTTTCTGGAAGAATAACTTGTTTACCGCGTGTATCCTCCAAGGTGTGGCTACCCTAAGGCGTTTCCTCGTTTCTGTAGAGTGAAATCGACCTTATTGCTAATCTTGTAGTGCAGTTTGGATATTAAGCCTTCTTTTGACTATGTTTTCCTCTGTAAAATCAGTTTGCCTTAGTAAAGAGTCGAAACAAGACCGAAAGTACTCGGCTATCTCGCTTTTTCATTTTTTCCTTCGTGGCAAAAACCTTTATATATATATATATATATATGATATATATATATATAATATATATATATATATATATATATATATATATATATATATATTATATATGTATATTATTGATTGATTTTTTGCAGGTGTTACAAGATTGTTAAACGTTAAATGTAACCTAACCACCATGACTGAAGTTAAGTGATCAATATATCTGCTAATTATTCATGTTACCTCTCCTTGGTGTTTGGGTTGATTTTTCATTTTATTCTAAGTCTTCCGTACCCAGTATTTGCAATATTTTAATATATGGCACAATGCAGCTGCCAACAGAATATTGCGATCTATAGCTCGTTTTATTTCCATCCATATTAACAACTGATATCGACTTTAACGCTGTATTATCAATGTCTTTTTAAATTTGAGTCATTTTACTTCTTTACATATTCCTACATTTCCTCTTTTGTTTTTTGACATTCTGTTTCGTCCCTATTGATAATAATAACAGTTCTAATCGGATATAAAAAAATATAGAATGCAAATGTATTGAAACTTAATTTTGTAGGGAATGAATAAGCAAACTATCTGGGGAAGTTCAAGATAAATAGTACTCTGTGGACTTAATATTTTCGAGGAAGGAATGAAATGGTAATGTTTGAACTTTGATTAAGGGATTGGAAATGAGATGCCTTTTAGTATGCATAGATTTTTTTTCTTTCATCTAAAGCAGTCATTCCAAACAGGGTTCCCCTTATGCCATCTCATCAGGGGTTCTGCAAGAAGTCTTGAAATAAATATGTATTACAAATGACGCTGGTCTGATTTACACAGCTCGAATAGCAGTGGTGGTATTATTATATGATTTATATTACTATATATATATATATATATATATATATATATATATATATATATATAATATATATAATATATAGATATAGATATAGAGAGAGATAGAGAGAGAGAGAGAGAGATAGAGAGAGTGAGAGAGAGATAGAGAGAGAGAGAGAGAGAGAGAGAGAGCCTTTAGATAAAGGTTCCCTAGGATATTTAGAATTGTTTCAGGGTTCCTTGAAGGTATACAGGTTGGTAATCACTGATCTAAAGTATCCAATGAACGATATGCATTATCTATAGTTACAATATTGCTTTTAGGAATTTCTCATGTAGTGCCAATATTCTTCATATTTTTATATACAACTCTTAATAATCTTTAATACATATAATTTCATGAAATCTTTGTGCATTCTGCCACTTAAGTTAGTTTCGCGCCCAATATTATGAATATATATATACATAAATACTCTAGAGAATCGAGCATGATTTCTGTTGCTTATTTACTTGTAAGCATAACATTTCTTTGTTTAAATTCCTGTGTGACGAATTTTTTATGCCTGCTAAGCATAATGTAATAAAATCTATGCGCATAAATGTATTTTTCGATTTTTATCAAGTAAAAATCAAGATCGACACAAGGCTACGCAGCACTGGTTAACTACCAATAAAACAAGCGCCCTATTTTTATATTTCGATTTATCTTTTACTTTTTTAGTCAACTATACGAGCGTATTCAAGTGAAGAGATAGCACAGTAAGGGTAGGTATTTTTAACACAAATACATTGCAAGTAAGTGCTTTATCATTTCCGCCATACCTTCCTGCTTAAACACTTTATTCATGTAAAAGCAAAATAAGCGATAAACGTAGGAACGAGAGAAAAAACCGATCGACTCTTCACGGAGAAGGAGTCGTCGCGCAAATTGTGGGGTTGGTGTCTTCAATTTTGTCTGTCTGTCAGTCTGTCAACCATCCAGAGGTTCATTACATCTTATGCTTCTCCTTCCCGTTGACAAAGACGACTTTTCAGCACCAGGGATGATGGCTGCATTTATTTATTCATTTATAAAAGATCATTCTTTCTATGATAAATCTTGATTAAATATCTGGAGTTAGTATACTACATGTACACATTACCATACAAATGAAGAGTCATTTACTCTTTAGTGTAAACGTACTTGTAGATAAAACCAATCTCTTCAAAATACGCGATCTTAGTGACTTTGGATATGTGATAGAGTGACTATTATTGAGTTTGAACTTAATAAAAATTTAAGATACTTGTGATGAAAAAGTAGACAATCTCATTCCGAATTAGTGATAGCCCATTTAATCAAGCTATTGCAAATTTTAGCCAAGCATTAACACCGAGAGAGAGAGAGAGAGAGAGAGAGAGAGGAGAGAGAGAGAGAGAGAGAGAGAGAGAGTACTTAATGCCTTTTATACGATATGTTAGTGCGTTCAGTAGCGTGCGTAAATTCATACGTCCGTTAGAGAAAATGAATGAAATGTAATCTCGAGTGGCAATTAATGGGGCAATTGTACGACAGACGTTCGTAGCGATGTCAGGTGGAACAAGGCTGGAGGAGGCGCTAAGATCTGACGGGAAAGGCAAAGAACATTGAAAAGAAAATGACATTTTATTTTCAGACACTTTGAGAGGGGAAGTGCGGTGCGACACTTAATATTATTGATGAACTTTAACATTTCATTTTCTGATAAATGTGGTTTCTTTACAGATGGATTCGGTTTGTCGCTACCGAAACTGAATTCTCTAGATATCTATTTGAGAAAGAGTTTCTTTGACAGTGAAAATAAGTGGTGATAGTTCTATTCAATATGATTATGCAGAAAAGTAATGGTGTCTCATGGTTTTAGGATTTTAGATTAATTTGATTTCATTTCCATGTTAGCTATTTTGGGGAAAATAAAGACTGTTTTTCGTATCTCGAGAATTTGAATTAGCCTAAGATTTAATGATTGATTTCAGCTACGCAGAGAGGGGAGGCAATGGGAGCATTGAAGGCAGGTCACATTACCAGTTAGGAATTCTCTCCTTTCAGTTAAACAAGGTCCTTTTGACACTGTAACATATATTAAATTATTTTACGCTCTCTCTCTCTCTCTCCTCTCTCTCTCTCTCTCTCTCTCTCTCTCTCTCTCGTCAGATGCCTCCTCGGCCTCCTTCAGCAAAGCTAAAACATCAACTCTCAGTAACTTTGTTTCTTCCTGGTAAACCATCATATGATTTTGTGCTGGGTGATGATTCTCATTCCTGAGGCAGCGCTTTTGTCAGTATTACAATTGCTTGCAAGCGGCATCCGCACACTCACCCGCAAATCCTATTCAACCACATCCATACCGTCACCACATATCCACAGCCACCACACTCACGACGTCTACAACCTCTCATATGAGATTATATCCACATCAACCACATCCACCCTTAAACCACATAGTCATAACCCACCACAACACACACTCACCCGTCCCACATATTGACATCCATCCTCCACCCATCCCCCCATATCCGAGACACACCACATCCACATCAACCCCTAAACCACATATCCACACCCACCACCATCCACAGCCTCACCCACTTATTCACACTTTTTTTTATGTAATATATCTACATCCACCACATCCACATCCTCGCCCACATATATATACACACCGTATCTCATCGTCACACTAACCCCATCCTCCACATCAACATCCTCACCCACATATCTATACCAATTGTATCCACACCCTCATCCGCACATCTATACCCACTGCATCCACACCAGCCCCTTCATTTCAAAGTAAAACCCTCCCTGGAACTATTCCAACTATGTTGACGAATTTTTCATTCTTTTCAACATTGCCGTATTACAAAAACAAAGTGCAAAATAAACCTCATTTTCATCGTTGTTAGACCATTTTGCTTACCATTTAGTTCCTGAACTTTGCTACTTTGACGAATTTGGGTTGCTTGCAACAATATCGTATTACACCTGTTATTAGCGTACTGCACACTTCACCACCATATGGGACATTGCAATGAGTAACCCACCCTTATTTTCTGGAATTTATATTTTCTTGCAATACCGCAATATTGCAAGAAAATATAAATTCCTGAAAATAACTGGTTTAAAAGCCTTATGGTTTTTTAAGTAATAAAAAAGTTTTTACTCGAAATTATATATGTTGTCCATTGGATTTTGGGAGTTCATAAATACGAATCTTGCATGCATGCAAGCCATTTAAGGCCCATATAGACTGAAGTTCATCAAATTTCAAAGTAAAGGGTTGCTTCTTAGAAAAAAAGAAAAAAAATATCCTAGTGCTATACCCACGTTTATGTTGGCGAATTTTTGCCTTGCGTTTGAACTTTGTCCTGCTGTTATGAAATTTCAAAAGAATATTGCAATTCTAAAGGATTCATCATTAGAAGAAGCCAATAAACATTACATCGTCCAGTTAGAAGGGAAGATTGTTTTGCCTTTTCATAATAATTTTGCAATGATTGCAACAATACCTTATTGCCCTCACTATCATCATATCTCATCCTGCACCTCCCTCCTGGCAGCCTCCATCTTTAGTCAAACTATACCATGTGAGTTTCATGATCTTCTGTTGCAGGGTTATGCTACGGGTATATACAATGGGAGATATTCATTTACAATTATTCAGTTTCATATACAGGAAACTGAACTGTAATTATCATATGATTACAGGAAATTATGTTGTGTTCAAATGTATATATTACATGACATGTCTTTGCTCAGTATCGGTCTTGTCTAAACGAATAATAACTACGACTTTTCCATTCGTTATACTCTAAAGTGGCCACGTGGATATCATATGGTCCTTACTCAACAAACAAACAAAAAATGACAGCATTTGTGATTATAATCAAGTCGTGAATGCCATCTATTGGCCACCGAAGTAAATCAGAGCAAATGAACAACTGCATCTGCAAAGATGGGCGTAAAATCTATCTGGATTATTACTATGACAAGCTTTTCCTCCTTATATAAGATTATTATATTTGTTTTTAGATAACTGAATACAGAATCAGTTGGGAATAAAAATTTATAAAAAGGAAAACTTCCACCAAAATTATCACCATAGTGATAATGTAGGTGGCGCTTCATAGATTCGGTATGAAGATCCAAGGCATACCCACATATCTAGATTTAGAACCATATTTTAGACCGGAATAATGCAGTTCTGAGTATAAAATAATCGAATCAAGCGGGATTTACTCAAATTCAGGTTTCTGAACTTACCACAGACTACGTGAAATAACAAACTGCCTATAATTCATCTGCTCTAAAAGCTATATAATAGATTGGCAGTTCCCACACCCCCTCTGTTACTGTTCGTTGACATGAAGGTCCTGGCATGTTCTATTTTGACCAAATGCATGCCGGGAGAAAATACATGTACTTTTAACCCTGTTTTCAGGATATTCTTAAAAAATAAACATAATCCATATTATTCCAGAATAACGAACTATACTAAAATGTCTAAGATATATTATTGACATTCATTATAAACAGATGGAATGCAGAGGTTTCCTCAACTCAGCTGTAGAAATCGATGCGCAAAAGAATCGTCATTTTATGATAACAAGTGACCTAGAAATTACTTGGCATTTCTTAAGGTAGGAGGGACTATGATGTGCCGTCGGTGCGCCTCACAGGGTGTATTGTAGGTATCACTATAGGTTTTTTGTAACGTCCCCTCGGCTTCTAGTTGCAACCTCTCTCATTCCTTTTACTGTACCTCCGTTCATGTTCCCTTTCTTCCCCCTTGCTATCCTTAATCCTCTCCTAACAATGATGCCATAGCGCTTCTTCTTCAACTGCTTTGAGGTTTTCCTCCTGTGACGCCTTTCAACCCTACCTACTCTCAATTTGCTTTCCAGCGCTGAATGACCTCATAGGTCCCAGTTCTTGGCCTTTGGCCTAACCTCCACATTCTTTCCCAGGGCTATAGCTTTGCTTTCTGACGAATCTTGTTCTGACTGCAACATTGCAGTAATTAGGAATTTATGTGACATATTCGCGATTAGAAGGTTAATACATTACTGTATTTGATGAAACTTGAAGAGACGTTGCTTTGCAAGAGAAAAAGTCGCCGACTCTGATGACCCTGAGGACAGTTAGTGACGTCATCACGACCTTCGGCCGTCTGACCTCAGACAGGCTCCTGACCCCTTTATTATCCTTCTTTTCTGCTGTGACCTTCTTTGCTCTTACCCGAAGTGAGGGTAGAAGACCTAGACTTCTCCTATTCATGAAGTTATCACTTATCATTCTTATTGACATATTCATCTTCTGTCATCTCTGTTTTTATCACTTCAGTTTGGAAACTTTCCCTTTATCATATTCGTTATTGTTCTGTATTATCACTGATCTTGTTCTTCCAACTCTATTACATACTCTTCCCTAATGCTGGGGTCACACATTCACGTATCACGACGGCGTATGCCCACGTATGTGGATCGTGGGCATCATCGCGGTGAAATGACCTTGAACAGCTGGTAAACAGGACACGGGCTAACGGACGTAAAGCCAGCACCGTAAATTGCGCCGCAAATGTACGCGCAAAGAAAGCAAGGTCGGACGTCTACTTGGAACTTCCGCCGATAGTGTAATGTTATATGTACGTCACCTTCACGTCGTGACCACGCCCACTGCTGTGGGGCTGTAGGGTACCAAATGCCCGGCCGGTAAACAGAGCAGACTGTAAAGTGATGGAACATGTATGAGAGAATGTAAAAATATTGCATTATGAAAATCCAGGTTGTAAATTCACTTTGGTAGAATTCTGCATGTACTGTACAATATTGTATATTTTCAAGAAATGAAAAAAATTTAAGTCAGACATTATAATATACATACCATTGGCAGTCCCAACATCTTGGGCTGCTTCTGACGGACGATGAGGGGCTTGAGGAAGTAGAATATGTTCAATATCCACTTCTCCCTGTCCGTCAGTCGTCCTCCGTGTCGCTGTCATCATTCTGTATCTCATCCAACTCCGACTCCTGTAGGTGGAAGATAATATTTCCTCGACCTGAGCGTCTGCAGGAGTGGCTGTAGGAGTCTTCTCCGGGCAGAAAGAAGGTCCTGCAAGATGTGACGTTGATGGTCCCTTCCTTGGTCGTTTTAGGAGGTTCGGCATCTTGAAGGGCGTTGTGGAGAGTACTTGGAGGAAACTGCTGGTCTAGGGAGACGGAAACAACAGCTGACCTGAGGGTTGTTGTTGTTGTATTAAGCCAACACTTCTTGTTGGCCCGGGCCTTTCCCTTGGCGCCGACCTGACCTTTTATACCCCACGCTACAGCGTTGCCATGTCGTAGAGGGTTGTAAATGTGCAAATCCGTTTCCACGATGGCTACAGCGCAATTAGGAGGCCCACGTCCTTCGCGGCGGAAAGAAAATAACTACGGCGAACTATGCAGGTGACCCTAGCGCTTACCCTGCAGTAGTCACCGTGGGTCCCACGTGCAATGCCTGGAGCTACGTCAGGTGACATTTGGCGTGACCACCCACGGCTTATTTTGAACAT
The DNA here is from genome assembly GCF_015104395.2 of Macrobrachium nipponense. NCBI lineage: Eukaryota > Metazoa > Arthropoda > Malacostraca > Decapoda > Palaemonidae > Macrobrachium > Macrobrachium nipponense. Next base: position 76,323,342 of record NC_087215.1, on the reverse strand, counting down.
TTCAAAACTGGAGCGGGCTACGGCGCCTTAGTGGGCGGAGCTTAGAGCCCGGACGACCCGTCACCGTACGTCTACGATTTTACGTATGTTTTACGTTACATTTACGGTTTACTGACGTAAGCTGTTGCCAACCACCAATTTCCGCTCATGCGTGGCCGTGCGTGCGTTGATACGTGAATGTGTGACCTTAGCATAATTCAGTCATCTGCCGTCTTCATCAACTCCCTTATTAGGTTCAGTCATGGAATTGTCTTTTCATTTCCAACCACTTTCCATTCAACTTCATTTCCTTATCAAGTTTCCTTTCAGGTCTTCTTCTTTGTCTGAACGACCTGAGAAATGACCCCACCGTCGATCTAAATACTTATTGACCTATTAAGTGAAACGTGAAGGGATGTTCCCGTAGGATTTCGTACCATTTCTCCTCAAGAAAATTCAGTCACTCAAGACCAACCTTTACTTTCTCATTTACGGGTTGAAGCTTCACTCAGAGGCTGCTCCAAGAGCGATACTCCGTGCTGGCATAAAACCGCCTTCATCTACAATAATAACACAGTGATTTTAATTAATTGCTAATTGTATCACGGCCATCTTTATATCTTCTTTTTTTAAAAGTGAGATCTTTTCTCTCTACATTTCCTTTCACCTCCTCTTTCTTCTTCCTAATGAACACCATAACATTTTGGGGGGGCTTCAAGAATTTCAAGTCAGTGGCCCCTGTGGTGGGCTTGTTCCATATAAATTTGGTAATTTTTTTCTGAATAATAATAACAATTCAATTACGGGCCACTCCTTGAGCAAGATTGCGCGCCGGCATAAGGCTTCTTTCACCTCCAACACCAGCATCAAAACATACCTAACTCAGTTATGACCCGACAAAAGCAGTGATTCTTATTATGAGGCCGTTTTCAGAATTACGGGGAAACGCTGTTGCTTGCTGTGATTCCATGCGCTTGTACATACCTGTTCGTCATTTCTTTGTGTATCCTATGGAAGGAGTAACTTTCAATTACAACTATATACTCGTAACAAAACTGATAAGAAAAATCGACAAACTAATAATAATAATAATAATAATAATAATAATAATAATAAATTAATATAATAATAATAATAATTAATAATAACTGCGCGTAATTCTTTCTCTTAGTGGATTATCTGCTCTAACAAAATGTCATTTCCTTTTCAATTTCGTCTTCGTGGAAATAAAAATGTTCTAGATAATTTCAGCAACCCTCTTCTGTTTGGTTCAACAAATAGTGGTCCTAACGGAGCCCCCAAAACGACCCCCCAAAAATTTTTGCTACACTAGACACACTCATACCTTCAAAAACGAGGTAATATAAAAGAGGGTCGCGGGTTTAGGTCTGATCGAGGGACGTGACGTACCGTCCATTAGAAGCTCGAACCTAGGTCCCCTCATTCTGCATGAATATAAAGAGGCTATGAATGACAATTAATTCCCGTGTGTCTATAGTCCCCTGTCAGGAACTCAGAACCTCTCTATTTTGTTATTATTATTATTATTATTATTATTATTATTATTATTATTATTATTATTATTATTATTATTATTATTATTATTGTTATTATTATTATTGAAAGATATTGCTGCATTTAATTTGTTAATAGTCTTCTCTATTTTTCTAATAATGGCTTTCTCTCTGCTACTACAACTGGCGAGTATTGCGCCGATATGATTCATCAGGAGGAGTCAATTTCAGGGATATTGCTTAAAATTTATTTATTTGTCACAGTAAATGAACAAATATAAGTCGAACTAGTGGCCAACGTTTCTCTCGGTATCATCCGAGCATGATCACGGCAGTGGGTCGGAGCAGACTGTAGATGCTGTCAGGATCTACTCAATATATAGTGGTAGGTCAGCAGGGGGTCAACCGCTCGCTGAGTTTTCATTGGTTGGAGGCGCAATGCGTTTCTGCTATTTGTTGGAGGAAGTTTCCTTCAAGACACTTCTCGTCGTTGAAGGTCGTGCTGTTGCAGCCTAGCAGACCGTCGAGGCTGGGGCATGACTTCCCTAGGCGGCTCGCATTGTTATTGGCTGCTGGGCTGCTTGTCTCATCTGGTATTCTTTAATCGGGGAAGTCGCTCGGTGTGGTATTACTTGTACTATTTTTTATATTCATCGGTCTTCTTAAGTTGGTGGAGAGGAAAAGCACTTCCTGTTTCGTATTTAATGAGGGCTTTTCTTGCTGCATGAGGAGTGCCTCGAGCAGTCGTAAACGTCGCTGGTCAGCAGCCCTCCCTATTATCTTAGTAATCTTGATAATACCATCGCGGGAGATAGCTTCCTGATGTGCTGTCATGGTATGGTTTTTAATTGCCCCTTCTTGTGCGTGATAAAAATCCTCTTGGACAGTTTCATAGAAGTAATACCAACGTAAGACCCGGGACATCCACGGATAGGGCATAAGAATTGTTAGACTACATTCGACTGTTTCAAGAGGTCTCTTGCTGGGGGGGTCGGGTTGTTCATGATAAGGTCGCGGGTACGTCGATTTTGGTGATAAATTACGAGTTCGAGTTCTTTGTCGACTTTGGTAGGGGTCACATTCTTTCTGATGATTTTTCTCGATGCATCCTCGTCCTCACGGTGACGTGTGTGCATTCTATAGCTTTGAAAATAAAGCTTGATCTTCTCTTTGGGGGTGGGGCTTCGGTCTCTCACTCTCGCTGTACCACTGCTCCAGCGCTGTTCGGACTTCTTTACTAATAAGTCGATTCGGATACCTATTATTAACGAGCACCTGAGTGACTCGGTCAAGTTCTTTGTGAGTGTCCTGGCAGGAAGAACAGTGCGTGAGGGCCCTCCGAATGTAGGCCCTGACTGTGGTGTTCTTGAACCGTACATACGCAAAATATATTGACGATATTTTTGTACAAGCCAAGAATGATGAAGACGTTGAAGCTGTCCGGCGCATGTTCCAGCAGTGCAAGTTCGCTGAATTATACCGTCGAATTCAGCAACGAAGGCCAGCTCCCCTTTCTCGACGTCCTCGTCTCCAAGACCGACGATGGTCTCAGAACTTCGGTGTATACAAAGCAAACAATCTTAGGGCTTTGCCTAAATGGTAACAGCGAATGTCCTGTACGGTTCAAGAACATTATTATTATTATTATTATTATTATTATTATTATTATTATTATTATTATTATTATTATTATTATTATTATTATTTCTACGGTATTCAATTTACATAGTCTTCTCCGCGCGTGTTATAACCTTCCTATCGTCAGCTTGTAACTTGTATGTCCTGTTTCCTGCGGTCATATCAAGTTGTTCTCTCTCAACAAGAAGTTTCAACATTATCTACAGACTTTACATATTACCTTACTAAAATATATCTCCTGATGCTTTCTTATATGAGACTTATAGAGTGAAGGAATAACTGTACCACATAAGGTGATTCCCATTGTTTTGAACGATACACCAATTTGTCAGGGAACACGATCCCGCCTCTCTCTCTCTCTCTCTCTCTCTCTCTCTCTCTCTCTCCCCCGTCCTCAGTTCACATGCAGTGCTCGGTATAGGAGGAGGAGCGTCACGCCAGATGCCTTCAGAAAAAGCTGTCATCAATTCCCAGTTCTTCCCTGACGCCAGGTAAACCGTCATATCAATCATTTGGATCTGGTGTATTATTATTCGTACTTAGAAAACCGTGGCATACTTCCTTATCAACTAGTATCGTTCATATATTATAACATATACAATAAGTATTATAATTAAGATATCCAAACTTAGCGAGATGTACAATGTGCAAAGATAAAATTGCATTAAAACAAGCTTAGCTCTTTCGTCAACTATGTCAGCAGCCTCTCTCTCTCTCTCTCTCTCTCTCTCTCTCTCTCTCTCTCTCTCTCTCTCTCTCTCTCTCTCTCCTTAATGTACGGTTCATCATTTAACGTATCTTTATCGCTGACTTGCATATTCGTATGAAAGACGTTTTTCATAGTTTTCTTTACTTCCTCTCTCTCTCTCTCTCTCTCTCTCTCTCTCTCTCTCTCTCTCTCTCTCTCTCGAGAGGATATTAGACAGACAGACAGACAGACATTACAGACGGCTGTTCAAGACAGACGAAGATATTTGGGTTTAATGACAAATGCTTCAATATGAGGCTGTGTCACAGGCTACACAGATGCCCAGGCATGATTGTTTGTTTGTGTGTGTGTGTGTGTTTATGAATGAAGAATGTACAATGGTTTAAATGTGTAATTATCTGGGCCTATAATGTTTTTTAATCAGAGAAAAATGAAGGTACGATTCATTATATTTGATTGATTTTCCATGGGAAATAATGAGTCTGTGATTTGTTCTTAATCATTAAAAATCGACTCTGTTCTTCATACTTGCATTGTTCATTGATGCAGTTTCAAATTCCTTCACCACCATTGCAATAACAAACGAGACATCGGAATATTTCCATTGTACTTATAATTTATTATTCATATGAATGAATGCAGTTTCATGGAATGAATAAAGAGAAATTCACCAACAATATTTTTCTTTTTTTAATTTGGTTCAAATTCCCGACTGCAAAAGAGAACAGCCTCTTTATAGCATTTCTGTGTTTTTTTATATCCTGCTTTTATGTCCTCCTTTTATATCCCGCTTTTATGTCCTTCCTTTTATAGGCTCCCCGTATGTCCTCTTTTTAGGTCCTACCTTTGTATTCTACCTTCTTGCATGTCTTTTATATCGTCGTTTTATATCCTCTTTTTATCCTCCTTTTTATCCTACCTTTATATCATCTTTTCATCCTCATTTTATATCCTACTTTTATATCCTCTTATATCTTCTTGTATTCCACCTTCATATCCTTTTTTTATTCTTCTATCATATCTTACTTTTATATCTTCCCACAAGGACGTGAGATGGTACGTAAGGCACGTTGGCATGACTGAGCTATGAACTCTGGCGTATACCCTCCATGCTCATTCATGATTTGCACGAAATGGAAAGATTTTGTTTATATTATGTGGTATGGATGTATGGATGTATGGGCAGCAGCATCCACTTCTGTGCTACCTATTGGTTTCCATTTGATGATTTATTTCATTTTGTAGGCGCCATAGCATCCTTCGACGGCGAATTTAAATCGACTTTGTACGTTGTCTGCGAAGTTATTATTCAAGCTATGACACTCATTCTGGTGTCAATGGAGAACGGAATACATGTGCCTTACTCTGGTATATTCAAAAGTAGCATTATAAACAAAATTCACAATGTCAGGACGAGTTAAAGTCGTCACAGAAATAAGTTGTCAGAACAGCTGAAGCAATTCTGGGCTTCAGATCCGCGATCAGTGTTTGCAACCTGACCAATTACTTTATATGAAAAATCATGTTATCAACATTTTTGATCTAATGAAATTACTATTGCCTAATAAACCTAAGTATAATAATTGCTTTCTTTTTCGTCTGAAATGATCTTGAAAAAGGAGCGGCATCACAAACCCATTGCAGATGTAATCTTAGACAAAAGAGGTCAACAGAATCTTGCAACTCCAAAGTGGGAGAGAACTAAGCTCTCTACATCTCCCAGACGTATCAATCTACATCGTGACCTTTACATTATTATTATTTTTTTTTTTTTTGCTCTATCACAGTCCTCCAATTCGACTGGGTGGTATTTATAGTGTGGGGTTCCGGGTTGCATCCTGCCTCCTTAGGAGTCAATCACTTTTCCTACTATGTGAGCCGTTTCTAGGATCACACTCTTCTGCATTGAGTCCTGGAGCTACTTCAGCCTCTAGTTTTTCTAGATTCCTTTTCAGGGATCTTGGGATCGTGCCTAGTGCTCCTATGATTATGGGTACGATTTCCACTGGCATATCCCATATCCTTCTTGTTTCTATTTTCAGATCTTGATACTTATCCATTTTTTCCCTCTCTTTCTCTTCAACTCTGGTGTCCCATGGTATTGCGACATCAATGCGTGATACTTTCTTCTTGACTCTGTCAATCAACGTCACGTCTGGTCTATTTGCACGTATCACCCTATCCGTTCTGATACCATAGTCCCAGAGGATCTTTGCGTGATCGTTTTCTATCACTCCCTCAGGTTGGTGCTCGTACCACTTATTACTGCACGGTAGCTGATGTTTCTTATTATTATTATTATTATTATTATTATTATTATTATTATTATTATTATTATTATTATTATTATTATTATTATTATTATTATTAAAGTAGTTGTATAAGTAGTATCATTATGTGACATCACTCGAACAGAAAAAAAACAAAAAAACTGGTATATTTGGTAAGCAGTATTCTATTCTCTGCCTACCAACATAAAGCTGAAAATTCCCTAAACATTATAGATTGTCTGATAAACGTTCATACAGCCATCCAAACTCAAATTACTTACATTGCATGCTTGAAATTATGAGCAATATATCTCAGGTAGCTTTCACGAACGCAATATATTCCATGAAACGTCTGATAGACTCATTTTCATTGGTATTTATATTAATTATTTTCAAAATAAAAAAGGGCGAACCTCCCACGAGAGGAGACCATTTGATAGTTCGGAAACGAGCACTTCCCAATTAAAATGCCGTTGCCTCGTTTTGCCCCAAGAACCGAAGGACCTCAGGTGACTGTGACGTCTGCAAAATCGTCACTCAAAACTGGATTGGACCGGATTTCATTTTAGAATTGTGGACTACAGACGCCATCTATTGACTGCCCGAAGCAAAATGGTGCTCAAACAGGAAATTGTTGGGCATTTGATAGTGAGGAGAGATAAATAATTGCCGAATAAGTGATTGCAATGACTGCATAAAAAGGTAAAGTATATATTTAATTATTCATGCCTATTTGTGACTAGCAAATTAGTATTTGACGCCAAATGCTTTGAATTGTACAAGGGATTTCACGTATGGGGTTTTGGTAACACATTCACAGCCCTGAATTGTTAGCCGGCAAAAAGCTAGAATTACCAACAAAATGTGACCATTCCACATACTATTATACTCTAACCTACGGCAAAACTGATTGAGATTATAAACAGAAGGTTTCATATAATTATTCGGAGCTTTAATCCTGGGAAAACCTTACATAAATTATATATTTATTTCGTTTCGTACGTTTACTTTTTTTCCAGGGTTTGTATGGCCGGCTACAGGGTTACAGTTTGTACTTACAGGATGTCAGCACTGCGATTCTTTTTAAGTCTTCTCCTGACTAAATTATTACAAAAAACAATCACTGGGTACGTTCTTATAACTAATTCGATGACGCTTTTCATTAGACCATAGATTTCCATAAATTTACGTATTTCATCTTGAAGGTAGTGGTCTGTATTTGCAGGATTTTTGTAAAACTGATGACCTAAAAGGGCGATTATTTGTTCTTCGAGTTTCTCGAAGGTTATAAAGATTAAATCATCTCTTAGGTCTGTAATGAAGTTAGAATATCCTCTATATCAATATCATATAAAGAAAAATAGTAATAAATATGTCGGGAAATACTTAAAATTATAGTTATACTGATATGGGAAACAGGTTTAATAGTGCAAATGTATTTTCAGCTTGTTTGCAGGGAGAACTTAGATGTAATTCTTATACAAATTGATGGAAATTGCATCCGTTCATAATATATATAATTCAATTATAATTATTCATATTCTCAGGGCTGCTCCTCGATCTCCTATCGTATCCTAGAATTTTAATGTTGGTAATTCTGAGTAACAAATCCCCGACATATTTCATCCTCAATTTTCTAATTTCCAAAAATTTTAGCAAACTCGAAACGTACTTTCAACCAAAAACAAATACTTTTATTGAATATATCTCCAAAATGGCAATATTTCCATTAAAATAAAATCTAAATGATTCATGATGCTTGATATGAATAGTCCTTGATGTCTCATGAATACCAACTTTTAAGACTTTTAAATAAGAGATTTTTCTGCCTTTTTAAAAAATATTTGCTCATTTCTGGATTGAAAATGACAAAGTATTCCTCACGGGAATCAATTAACGTAAAGACTACGTCGTTCTTTGCCTTTAATTGCATGCTAAAGCCTCCATTAATGTTGATAATCCTGCTTCTTTTCCGGACAAGGAGCAGCCATTGTTTGTTACCAGAACAAACTTTGTCACTTTCTTGAAAACATTTTACGTTCTTCAAAACGTTCCATTATTAAGGTTAAATTTAGAGATATATATTACTTACGTTATACTGTTTATCATATATATCGGTCCAAGATTTATTCGTTGTCTTGCTGAAACAATATATAATAGTTTCGTCTTCAAACAACCAAGCTTCATCAGAGATTGTCATAGCACTCAATAGATTTACAATCTTGAAAAAACATTATATGACAAAAAAAAAAAATCTTATACTTGGTATTCTTAGCACTTTCTACAGTATTTCTACAGAAGCAGTCCGCACACACTCCAAGGAACGTAACCGCGGATACGACATCCACTAGGGATTGGGGCGTCCAATGTATTTCGCCGTGTTTAGTACTGGCCCCTTGGGGTTAATTACTGTCGTCCGAACAAATATTACTTAAAATTCTAATTCAGTAGGTAAAACTGCATAGAAAAACTGCAACTGCCATAGTCTAGGCCGCCGCGGATAAGTACCCTAGATCTACCCTTTCTACCCCTTATTTAGTATTAATTTGAAGCGTAAATCTTCTTTGTATTACTAACAAAACCTTTCGTCATATAATTATATAAATATCTTTATTTTTATGGTGATTTTATTTAATTTTTAAAACTCACAAGCGACGCATACGAGCTTACCATAGTTTATTATTTAACTATTTTTTACGTTTTCTATCCAGACATATATAACTTTTATAGAAAACTGTATTTTGAGGTATTTAGATAACTTTAGAAAAATTAGCTCTCTCTCTCTCTCTCTCTCTCTCTCTGTATATATATATATATATCTATATATATATATATATATATATATATATATATATATATATATAATATATATATATATATATATATATATATATATATATATATATATTCGCTATCTGTGGGTAAAAGGATTTACGTTTGAGAAATATACAGCCAGATATAACACTGAATCTCTCTCTCTCTCTCTCTCTCTCTCTCTCTCGCTCTCTCTCTGCTCTCTCTCTCTTGTAATTTCTGATTACGTTCCATAGCCGTCGATTTCTCCTGAAATTGTAAGTAAACATAAAACGTAAAGGTTTTGATTAAAATTCTCTTTTCGACATTAACTATGACAAAGTGGTTTGTTGTGTTCTATTTGGGGTTGGGGATCCAGGAAAGGTAGATCGTGCTCTGCTGTAGTTTTGTGGTTCATAAACTCTCTTTATTATTATTATTATTATTATTATTATTATTATTATTATTATTATTATTATTATTATTATTATTATTATTATTATTATTAATATTATTATTATTATTATTATTATTATTATTATTATTATTATTATTATTATTATTTTCTAAAGGGTCCACAATAATACAAAGGGTAAAAAGTCCGTGTATAATTTTGAAGACTTTAAAGATAGCTTTCGAACCCTTCCCTGGGTTCATCTTCAGTCCGAAATGAACAAAAAGTTACGACAAGTACAGAGGTAAATTTAAATTTACCTCTGTACTTGTCGTAACTTTTTGTTCATTTGGACTGAAGATGAACCCAGGGAAGGGTTCGAAAGCTTTCTTTAAAGTCTTCAAAATTATACAAGGAATTTTTACCCTTTGTATTATTGTGGACCCTTTAGAACATTATATATACTCTCATGATAGGGAGTTTTTCCCTACTATTATTATTATTATTATTATTATTATTCAGAGGATAGACCCTATTCATATGGAACAACACCACAGTGGCCATTTGCTTAAAATTCAAGCTTTCAAAGAATAGCTACTGTGGTGTTCATTCGAAAAAAGTAACAGAAGGCAAAAGGGAAATACTAAAAGCGGAGACCAATTATTAGTATAACTGGTAAATTAACAAATAAACGAATAAATCAATTAAATAAAAATGTATTAAACCTGATGTTAGAAAATGACACACCTTCGTTACTTTAGCTGTTCTACAGTTATACATCAATGCGTATTTGTGTTCATTTGATATAGATCATAATATAACTGATAAAGCCTCAGGGGTTAAGTCCCTGGGCATACTCCCCCAAGCCCCTATCAAATCCCCAGCAGGCACTAGCTGACTAATGCATTGCAATGGCAGTGATTTAGATGCCTTCCACATCGAGTGTTTCGCTTGCTGGATCTTCTATGATAAATAAGGTTTTCAGACGTGACCTTCATTTTACGATTAAAAAGCTGAATATTTGCATACTTTAATCATTATCATATTGAATTTTGTAGAATATTCCCAGTTATTTTATTCACCGTGTCTATATCCATTTATTTTCCTGTTAATAACTTATCTTTATTTAATACTAGATGTAAAAATAATCTTTAAAGAAATTTCTGAAAATGGGTTTTCGTCTCACCAGCCAATGGGAAGCCGTCTAAGAAGCCTTTTTGCCAAAACCCAACGATTTCAGCCAATGAAAGGAGGCGTTAAAAACATTGTACTGGATATTATTTATATCATACCAGATGTCAAAACTTATAAAGTAAGTCTATCAGAACACTTGCAAAGTTCAAAGGTATCCTTTTCGGACACATGCCGTCGTTTCAAAAGGTGGTACCAGCTTGGGGCTCAAATGCCTTCTCGTCTTAGGCTTGACATTTCATTCGTGTACTTGAAATAAAGAAAGGTTAAAAGCCACGGTGGCCAGTTTTAGAAGTCTGTGAGTGTCCTTGCAAAGTCCATAACATCGTCAGTCAGCTAGACAAAACTGGGTGTGTGTTAATCTTGCATGAATGTTTATGAAAATCTTTGTCTAAGCTTAAATGGACAGAAACCGAACTAAATAACAAGATTTTTAACGCGGCTGTCGTGTAATAATGTAGCCTCTGATATACTGAAAAGCTTTCAAGACTTTGAAATGGCATAGACACTTCTAGAACAAATGTTTTCTTTTGTCAGTTATCTAAAAGAGGAAGCGGTTTCTTATTTTTAGGTTGCCTCTCTTACGTACAGTTTAATTTATTTACAAAGCATTCCAGTGAAATGTTTGGTTAAGATATAGCCGAGTCATTTTCTTACAGAAACTGCAGCACACCTTAATGCAAAATTTTGAAATCTTCACGTCAGTTTATTATGATTAAGTTGCTTCAGGTGCTGCTAGGTTTCCCCGTTAGGTATTTATACAGAGAAAGTGTTGTATAGGTTTACAGAACTGGAGATGCATATACCTAGGTGATGTGGGGTTAAGAGAGCTTTATGCTGGTTCTCAGAACTGGAGATGCATGTCCCTGATGTGAGGTGCATAAGTAAAAGCGTTATAGTACTTTATAATATTGTCTGGCCCACTTTATTGCTTAGAGAATATGTGATTATATTTGATTTTAATGTTATGGTAACATTTCATTGCTCCAGAATTTTACTAAGCAGGCCTTCCTGAGTCATGGTACCTTTGAGAATTTCACTAGAATGTCCACAGATTTTACAGTTGATACATATCCCTGATCTTGGGTCATGCTGGGGGTTAGAAATTTCCTGTGTTTTATAGTGATGTAAAACTTTCCTTGGATGTCACTTGCTCGTGATACCTTGGGATTCTAAGTGTTATTCCATTATTGCAAAGGTTTGGAATACATGGCAGAGCGAAGTTTAGCATTTTTTAAAATAATGCCGAGAATAAGTTTGGTTAATGTTGAGAGTTGCACTCCATTTTTTCAGTTTGTAAGGGTAGATGTTGATATACAGGATTGGGATAGTGATTGTGGAAGGTACATTATGTAGACATTTAAAAGAAAACGGGTTTATGACAATGGAGTATGTCATTCAGTGTTAGTTTGGGATACTGTTGTTGAAGATTTAGATAGTGTTTGTGTTGACCTGGAATTTTAGTGTCAGTGGAGTTCAGTCTACTTGGGATAATCTGGGCCTGTCTCTTTTAGTGTTCAATAATAGAATCAGGATTCATCATCCTCAATATAATCTGAAGTTTGCTGGTGTCTGAAACGAGTCCAGAATAAGGATTCAGATTTTAGTTTTGGATTTTCTTTTATTCTGTGATACTTTCACATTTCACTGTCTGAAGTTTCGGGGAGTTTGTAGGGGCACTTTTGCTTAAAGGAAGTTTGTCAGTGACTAACACTTTCATTTTGAGAAAGTCAGTTGCTCAATGAAACTTAGTACGAGGAGGTCTTGAGTCTTCATGCTACTTTGCTTTCAGAAAGTCTGCTTTTGATATTTTTGCATTTAGGAAGTTACTTGGTTTGTAATACCTTGGGGTTCAGATTGTACACTATTTTGTGATGTTCTCTCTGAAGTGGCAGTTTATGATATATTTTTATCTAAAATTTCAGTGTTGCTTGTACTTCCATGTAGCCTGTTAATCTGTGGCGTTTTAGCCTTCATGAAGTCTGTTAACTTTAAAGGTTGTGCCTTCACAGAATCTGTTAACTCTGATGTTATAGTTTTCAAAATGTCTGGATTTGTGGGCTTTTGCCTAAAGAGTCTCTTAAAACTTTGCTAGAAAGTCTATTACGGTGTAATTTTTGGTGGTAGTCTGGTAGTTATATTATCTGATCATTCTTATAGTTTGTATTTTTCTATGTAAAATATTTGCTCGGAATGTTTGGGGGCTAGAAAATGTAGTAGTTCGTAATTTGGGGGTGTGGGGGGGAGGGCAAGAAAGTCTGCTAGGAAATATGTTTTGGCTGTAAAGTCTGCTATTTTGTGTGTGGTTTTTCCAGAGAAGTCTGTTAGTTTTCCATTTCTCTTCCAAGAAGTATATTTTCTTGTTTGGGAGTGTTTTTAATCAGAATACCTGTTTGTTGGAGAGCTGCTCCCAGGCGTCATGAGTCACTTGCTTATAATTCCTTTATATCTCGTGAATTTTATGCTCTGGAAACTTTGCCCCAAAAATAGGTCATTACAAAATCGAGGTTTTTTATCTTTTCTACCTGGAAAGGTCGTCTATTTTGGGAGAGGCTTTGCCTAAAATATGTCTTTGTAGGTGAGTGGTATTTTTAATTGAGTCTTTACTTAAGAATTTTTATTCTGGAGGTTTTTGCCCGGGAAATGTGTTGAATGGAAGTGATTTTTGTCTATTGTGATAATTCTTTTAAGATTTTTAATTGGAAAGTGTTATCAATTCCGAGGTTGTTTTCCCCAAGGAAGTGTTATGCAGTGTGTTTATTATGAAAGATCTGTTGATTCATGGGAGGTTTTTGTCTTAATGGAAATAATTAGTTTTTTTTTATTATTTGTCGAGGGACTCGAAAATATGTTGATTTGGAAGTTTTCTACACGGTATATCGATATAACTTTTTTTTTCCAGGAAGTCTTAGAACGTTTCTTTTTGTCAGGAGTTTTAATTTTGTTTGCTATTGTGGGCGATATATTTTTGACAGAAAATGGAGTTCATTTGTCTACAAAGTTTGTCAGCGTGGGAGCCAGAGTTGGTTTTGCCAAGGAATTGTAGACTTCCCTAAAATATTTGGATTGTGCTTCCTTTACATGTCGGTGGTTGTTAGTCAGTTTTCTACCCATGAAAGGTTATTTTTATTTATCTAGTGTGATTTTTTTTGTGCAATCGTTCCGATTGAGATATTCGTCTACAAAATGTGTCAGTTCGGGGAATTTTTTTTTTTTTTTTTTTTTGTACTGGAAGGTGGTTTTTTTTTTTTTTTTTTTTCGTCAAATAGAACTCGCAAAATTAGAGGTTCAGTGTTCTCTTAAAAATTTTGGTTATAGAGATGAATACTGCTTCAAGAATAAGACAAAATATCAAGTCAGCGTCTCCCGAAACCTAAAAATTTATTTATTGAGAGTTGAAGTCTGGTATTAGCACTTTAAAGGCAGGTCTTGAGGTATACGATCAAAATTATAAGAATTTAACTTTCATGAATTTTTTCCTAACTAGTATTCCTACTACTTTGGTTGTGATTCGTAATGGTCCATATGAAAAGGCAATGTCCATTAATCTGTAGCCCTGTACTGATGATCAATGCAAAGTTATGGTTTTTTGGCACATTGTAGCTCTGTTCTAGTATGTGAAACAGTAATCTTAATATAGTCATGTGCCATATCAAAGAGCAGTTTTCATCATTAGCCAGGTTTTTAGTCACGTAGCCCAATTCTGATGAGCAAGGAAAAAAGGAATTTTTATTGTCAATAAACTTATGAGCTATTTGAAACGACTTTTTTTAATCTAAAATACAAAACTGCTTTTGTAAGTCTTGTTAGAACTGGAAGCAAAAATATTTGAGATTATATCCGAACTTCAAAATACCCGAAGGAATGTCCCAATTTGCAGCTGGACATTTCTCCCTAATTATACATGGCAATGGGGTGGATTTTTGTAAGATATTCACACAGAAAGTAAACTGGCCTGGTGGTCCATGTGTACGGTGAAGGCGACGTTAGTTGACCTGCTGCCCTGCTGGGGTAGGAAGAACGGGGCAGGAGGACATTAGCTTTGCACGTCTGTGACTATTCACCTGACTCAATCACTTACATTGAATAGTGTTAGGCATATAAGACGAAGTGGTTAATTTGGGAGGGGGGCGTGCCTCAAGGCACACTTGTTCCACCTGAAGGGGTCTGTGTCATTTGTCTGCTTTCGGAATTACTGTGTGTGTCTTGGTGTAACTGATTGCTTATTTTGTAAAAAAAAAACTGGAGGATGGCTTGTAATTTGAAGTAAAATAAAATTAATTAGATTTTCTTTGATTTATTTAGAAATTCCTGTAATTTTCTTGTTCAGAGACACATCTGAGAATAAATAAGTATTCCATTTTTTTCAAATCTTGTAGATAAAATGATCACGTAAACAGAAAAAAACAAAAAATAAATTAGGAAATTTAGTTCTGAATATGCATTTTGGTGTAAGTTAGGCTAAGCCTAAAAATTGCAGTTGAAATAACTAAGCTGCGAAATTTTTCGTTAAAAATGTAAAGTAAGTACATTGATAAAATACGAAAATGCAACAAACTTGATTTTGAAGATATATTTTTTACAGCATTATTTTACTTTTTAGTTTCATTCTATTAAAAGTTTATGCCCATTTCATTTCTAAAAAAATGCCCCTCTTAACGTGGAGCATACCGTTTTGTAAAATTATCAAAAGTATAAGGAAAATCGGATCATTTCAATATTAAAATATCAGCTAAACACTTTTAGTCGTTATCGTGTTTTGCTAAGTAGTTCCTGTTTTCTTTGGGGTTCAATTATAATACTAAAAACCCATTTTCTAGTTAAGAAGACGTCAGAGAAACTCTTTAGACTTCGAAATTCAATGAAAACGGGAAGCAGAATGTCAGAGTGTATATCTACAACCAGTAGATTTGTTCTAAGTTATCCACAGAAAACTGGACTTAGGAGTAATATTTTGGCCATTATGCTTCGAGACAATATTCTACGGGTTTAACAAGCCATGTTTCATTAGACCCTACATGTCAAGCAAGCAAGCATTTGCCCAAGTACAAAACCATAGCCATATGAGTGAATGTAAGCCAAGGCTTGTCTCAGTAGTAACTTGACCACGCCCATATCGGAAGACTCCTAACGTTTTCTTTGACATTTGAAATGGTCTAAGAATCCTCACTAGTGACATAGAAAACTGAAAGGCATTTTGGAAAGCACAGGGGAAGCATTTATAAGAATTTTTCCCATCTCGGCTAATCAGCTGCCAGCTTAGAAAACTTAAGCCCTTTAGGTCGGCTTCAAAGCTGGTAACCGACTGGGTGTATACCTCCTGCTGGGCGCATTCCTCCTTTCGGGGCATTGCAATGCTGGCTCCAAGGGATTTTTTTTTTTTCATTTTCAAGATCGACCTCTTCTACCTTTGAAATTATTTCTTGGATTTAAATAAAATTGTGTCCGGTTATCTAGGAGTTTTTATTTCCTTTTAATATACAGTTTGCGTATTACAAATATTCTAAAGCCAACTATGACGTTACAAACTCAATTACCGTCTTATATATACTAAAGCAAACTATGACGTCACAACTACATACATGGCTTTAGAAACCGAATAATGACGTCACATATGTGACGTCATCAAAAATATATTCATTGATGCCCTA
>NC_087215.1:76297203-76302203 GCF_015104395.2 Macrobrachium nipponense | reverse complement strand
ACCACTGATGATGTCTTGCAATATTTCTTTTGGGATGCTATGAAGGATTGTCTCAAATTACAATGAACTCAGATTACAAATAAAAACAAACCATTGCTTAAGGATATTGAGGATAATATTTTTGAGGCCACAGAGCGTTACCTTGGGGTTCAGAAAAGATATCAGGAGAAGAAAGTTAATCGCAAAGTTCAGTCAGATGCTAGATCAACATTAAGTTTTGCTAGTAACGTACAGATTGACTCTTCCAGTGCAGTGAAATTAAAGGGTTGTATTTTGTGTAGGGACGAAAATGGTTCCGAAAATGCTGATCATCCAGTTAACAAGTGTAAGGTTTATGCCTCTCCAAAAGCAAAGGTCGAAAGGCTGCAAAAGTTGAATGCTTGCACTAAATGTGCTAATCCTCATAAAACAAGTGCATGTAGATTCAGGTTCTTGAGAAAATGTAACGAATGTAACAACTGGCACTTTAGTTTTTTGTGTGATAGTAATGGTAAAGTTGCTACTGATAACGTTAATAAAGAAAAGGGCTCCTCCCTTGGAGCAACAAATGGCATGATAAGCACAGATTGCAGTAAGCTCCTTTTACATACTGGGGCTTCCATTTTACCCACTTTCTCGGTTGTTTTGTCTAATAATGAGCAAATGCGTTGTCTTAAAGACAGTGGTTCTCAGTTTAATTTTATTGATGCTGAATTTGCAAAGAGAAATAATTTGGAAATATTGGAGTCAAATTTCAGTGTCACTGTAAGAGGTATTAACTCTCAGAGAAATTTTGTTGACTAATGTTGTTCGTGTTAATTTAAATAATAATGTGAACGAGTTTTTTTGTGTGGAAGCAATCTGCATTCCAGAAATCAATACAAAGCTAATTCTTCCAGGTTTGAGTCGAATTGTTGAAAAATTTCTGGAACAGGAATATGCTTTTGCAGATAAATTTTTGGCAAAAGGGGAGGATATGATCTCTGATATTAAGTTCATACTCGGAACTAATTCTATTCATTGTTTACCAGAAGTGACTAAATTGTTTGGCTCTGGTGTTCCTTCTGCATATTTGGAAACTTCCCTTGGCATTATGCTTTCTGGAAATGTTAATGAATACCTGATAAATTTGCAAAGTATTCCTCACAGCAGTAATTCTGCAAGGAATCCAAGCGTATTACTTAGTCATTCTGAGGCTGAATCAGTGACTATTATTGAGCCGGAGGAAGAAAATTCCCCTAATACTGAATGTATTTCTGCAGAAGTAAATTATGCTGTACTTGATGATAAAGGTAATCTTGATCAATCTGAACTAAAAAAGGCTACCGATGCTATTCTCTCTGAACAGTGTTCTCAGATATTGAATTATGATCAAACTTTGTATAATGAGTCTTGTGTCGAAAATGATATGCATTTGGTAAATTATGTTTTGAATTCTGTTACACGCAGTGATGATGGGAGACTAGTGCTTCCTATCTTATGGAACAAGAAGTGTCTCATCTTCTTGGTAAAAATCAAACTCTTTCAAAGTTGGTGCTAAAGTCTAATTTTAAGAGATATCACAAAGATGGTAAGTCTCTTGGAATGATAGACGATGTTTTCAGAGAACAAGAGCGTCTGGGTATAATAGAGAGGGTAGATAATTTATCTCAATTCCTGGAGGAGCATCCTAGTTTTTCCTTTTTGCCACACATGCCTGTATTCAGGTTCGAAAAGGAGAGTAGCAAATGCAGAAATGTTTTTCTTTCTAATATTTGTGAAAATGATCCCTCAAAGCCTTTAACAGTCAGCCACAATCAGGCAATGTTAGCTGGCCCTTGCCTTAATAAGAAAGTATCTACTTCTATACTGCAATTGAGATTTGATAGCAATGTCCTGTGCTTTGATTTGAAAAAAGCATTCTTGCAAATTGTGTTGCCTGAATCTGATCAGCAAAAGCTTTTGTTTTATTGGTACAGAAATGTTGCCAAGAGTGATTTTTCATTAATTGTGTACAAACATGTTCGGCTTCCTTTTGGTCTTAGACCTAGTCCTGCTTTACTGCTTTTAGCTTTATATTATATTCTCATGATTGATAGAGAGAATGATTCGCCACAAATTAGGAATTTGAAGAGAAAATATTTATGATTTATGTTATATGGATATTTGTGCGATTTCATTCAATGACCCTGTCAAATTGAAATGGGCCTTCGATAATTTGAAGCAGATTTTTGAACCTTATGGATTTGAAGTACAACAGTTTATAACAAATTGTAAATCTTTGCAGAGTTCCATTGATGGAGAAACTGGGGAGAAGTCGACCCCTGTGACTAAGCTTTTTGGATTGCTTTGGAATACAGAGACTGATTCTTTGTCCACCCAGAAATTAGTTTTGGATAAGAATGCTTCATCTAAAAGGCAGATTTTGAGTTCTATTACATCAAATTTTGATCCCTTTAAATTTTGTGGACCTTTACTAAATAGAGCTAGAATATTCATGCATTCTTTACAGTGCAATAAAGAAATTGGTTGGGACAATAGGCTGTCTGATGATCTGCTAAGAGAATGGATTAATATTGCTAAGCAGCTAAATTCTTCTCCAGAGATTTCAGTTAATAGATTTGTTGGTAGGAGAGATGATATGTATAATTTGATTGCATATACAGACAGTTCTAGAAGCATTTACGGTTGTGTTGTGTTCTTATATAATTTGAGAACTAAAAAAACAAACTTTGTCATGGCTAAGAACAGATTTGTTAACAAACAGTTAGAATCTAAATCCATACCTTCTCTTGAATTTCAGGCAGTTTCTTTAGGGACTGAAGTATTACATGATATTAGAAGAGAATTAAGTGGCTCTAATTGTGTTGAGCCTATTAACATAGTAGGAATGGATCTATACACAGTCTAGTTTGCTTACATTGGTTATCAGCACATGTTACAAAGTTTGATAAATTACGTAATTTGAGCATCTTTGTGAAAAATAGATTAGATAGTATCTGCAGAATGTGTGAAGAATTCCCTATTAAGTTTAAATTTTGTGCAGGCTCTAAAAACCAAGCTGATGCAATCACCCGACCTCTCTCCTATAAGCAATTAATGAATTCTAATTTTTTCAGTGGTACTGTTGCTGATGCAGATATTGATGCTTCCGCAAGTGATCTGATGGAAGTCACCATTCCTAATACATTGCTCAGAGAAGAAGGTATAATCTCTTCTCTTGAAAGTAGTCATGTTCATGTTGCTACTGAATCTGTGGTTCGAGAGGATATAAACCATTTGGTTTCTATGGCCTCCTTTTCTGGCTTCAAGAGTAATAGTTTTCAGTCCATAGGTATGTGATAAGGTTTATTAATAACCTGAAAATTGCAGTAAAGATGAGGGGACCAAGTAAATATTCACATTTTAATTGTCTTACTGATGAAGAAACTTTGTCAGAAGCTTATAACTTGGTAAACTACAGAGACCAGCAGATTCATTTTCCAGAAGTTTTTAAATATTTTGCAGGGTCTCCTAAAGCAGTTAAAGAGATCCCTAATATAATCAGCCAACTTAATATTTATCCAGATCACAATGGTATATTGCGTGTCAGAAGTAAGACTGCACGCTGGAAGGACAGAGATAAATTTATGTTCTCGCCAATCATTTTGTCAAAGGACCAAGAAAATAATCTTGGAAATGCATAAAATGACCAACCATGCTGGCATCTACTCCTTGTTGAGCGAATTTCGGAAAACTTTTTGGGTTTCACATTTCTTTTCGACTGTAAAGAAGATTTTGAAAGAATGTATAAACTGCAGACGATTTCACAGACATGCAGTCAAATTAAATCAGTCCATACAGAGATTTTAGGTTGAAACCTCCCAATATTCCCTTCAGGTCTATTTTCCTTGACTATCTTGGCCCGTATTATATCAATTACCAAGGGGTTAAAACAAAAACTTGGTTGCTTTGTATAACCTGTTTGTGGTCTCGAGCTATAAATTTAAAATTGTGCCTTAACCTGACTGTACCCACATTTTTTTTTTGAGAGCACTTCAGTTACATATTTGGGAGTATGGTACTCCACAATTGTGCTTTTCAGATATGGGATCTCAAATTGTTGCAGGTACTAATTTAATTTCTGATTTTTTAAGGGACCCAGATACTGTGCAATATCTACAGGAACATGGAATGAGGGCTGTGGAATTTGTGCAATATTACAAAGGCTGCAACCAACTTGGATCACTTGTGGAAAGTTGTGTTAAATTAATTAAGAGACTTATATATGGTTCAGTTCGAAATACTGTATTGAATTCTCTTGATTTTGAGTTTCTTATAGCAGAGACTGTACATTTAGTTAATCGCAGGCCAATTGCTTTTCATGAGTCTTTAAGAGATGATAATCCAAATGAAGTCATTCCTGCTGCAATAACACCTGAAATTTTGCTAAAGGGCTATGAGTTGGTGTCTTGAGCATCATTCCTAATTTGCAACCTCTTCCAGATTCCGACCCTTTTCATGGACTCTTAAGGATCCAATAGAACATATTAAGGACAGTTATAGTAAATTGCGCAAGTCTCGTTCATGTTTAAGAGAAATTTATAACTTTGAATTCCTTGCAAAACTTGTGCATCAAGCCACTAATGTTGGTTCTAGATACAAGCCAGTATCACACGAGAATTTGCAAGTTGGTGATATAGTTTTTTTTTTACTAAAACGATGTTCATTTGAAAACCTGCAAATTATCCTATGGGAATCGTTAAAAGCGTTCAGATGAACTCAATTGGTGAAACCACTGGTGCAACAATAATGAAAGGAAACAAAGAAAGAGTAAATAGACACTCTTCATCACTAATTCCTCTGCTGAGTATTAATGAATATTCTCACTCTAAAGCAGTGCATAGGCAAGAGGATGAGCATTCCAATGAGGATCTTGAATCAAAGAGGCCTAAAACATTGGCTGCTTTGAAAGGCGCACAAAAAACGAAAAATCTATATCTTCATGGAAATGCTTAATATTCATTACTTGTACTTTGTAAATAATTCTTGTATATATTTAA
>NC_087215.1:76287203-76292203 GCF_015104395.2 Macrobrachium nipponense | reverse complement strand
GAAGGAAGACATCTATAAGAATAGTTCTAGATATCCTACTATTTGTCCGTTATGTCAAAGATCTTCTATTAGAAGAGTCTTTATCAAGGGACAGAGCATACTCGAAGGAAGAGTTCCTTCTTTCTGCAGAGCCGGTCTTCTAGATTATTCCCACAGAATAACCAGAAAGAAGACATCTGTAAGAATAGTTCTAGATATCCGACTATTTGTCCGCTTTGACAAAGATCTTCTATTAGAAGTCTTCATCAAGGGACAGAGCATACTCGAAGGAAGAGTTCCTTCTTTCTGCAGAGCCGGTCTTCTAGATTATTCCCACAGAATAACCAGAAAGAAGACATCTGTAAGAATAGTTCTAGATATCCGACTATTTGTCCGCTTTGACAGAGATCTTCTATTAGAAGTCTTCATCAAGGGACAGAGCATACTCGAAGGAAGAGTTCCTTCTTTCTGCAGAGCCGGTCTTCTAGATTATTCCCACAGAATAACCAGAAAGAAGACATCTGTAAGAATAGTTCTAGATATCCGACTATTTGTCCGCTATGACAAAGATCTTCTATTAGAAGAGTCTTTATCAAGGGACAGAGCATACTCGAAGGAAGAGTTCCTTCTTTCTGCAGAGCCGGTTGTCTAGATTATTCCCACAGAATAACCAGAAAGAAGACATCTTTAAGAATAGTTCTAGATATCCGACTATTTGTAAGATTTGACAGAGATCTTCTATTAGAAGAGTCTTTATCAAGGGACAGAGCATACTCGAAGGAAGAGTTCCTTCTTTCTACAGAGCCGGTCTTCTAGGTTATTCCCACAGAATAACCAGAAAGAAGACATCTGTAAGAATAGTTCTAGATATCCGACTATTTGTCCGCTTTGACAGAGATCTTCTATTAGAAGTCTTCATCAAGGGACAGAGCATACTCGAAGGAAGAGTTCCTTCTTTCTGCAGAGCCGGTCTTCTAGATTATTCCCACAGAATAACCAGAAGGAAGACATCTGTAAGAATAGTTCTAGATATCCGACTATTTGTCCGCTTTGACAGAGATCTTCCATTAGAAGTCTTCATCAAGGGACAGAGCATACTCGAAGGAAGAGTTCCTTCTTTCTGCAGAGCCGGTCTTCTAGATAATTCCCACAGAATAACCAGAAAGAAGACATCTGTAAGAATAGTTCTAGATATCCGACTATTTGTCCGCTTTGGCAAAGATCTTCTATTAGAAGAGTCTTCATCAAGGGACAGAGCATACTTGAAAGAAGAGTTCCTTCTTTCTGCAGAGCCGGTCTTCTAGATTATTCCCACAGAATAACCAGAAAGAAGACATCTGTAAGAATAGTTCTAGATATCCGACTATTTGTCCGCTTTGACAGAGATCTTCTATTAGAAGAGTCTTCATCAAGGGACAGAGCATACTTGAAAGAAGAGTTCCTTCTTTCTGCAGAGCCGGTCTTCTAGATTATTCTCACAGAATAACCAGAAGGTGTCATCTGCAGGAATGGATCTAGATATCCGACTATTTGTCCACTTTGACAGAGATCTTCTATTAGAAGAGTCTTCATCAAGGGACAGAGCATACTCGAAGGAAGAGTTCCTTCTTTCTGCAGAGCCGGTCTTCTAGATTATTCTCACAGAATAACCAGAAGGTGTCATCTGCAGGAATGGATCTAGATATCCGACTATTTGTCTGCTTTGACAGAGATCTTCTATTAGAAGAGTCTTTATCAAGGGACAGAGCATACTCGAAGGAAGAATTCCCTCTTTCTGCAGAGCCGGTCTTCTAGATTATTCCCACAGAATAACCAGAAGGAAGGCATCTGCAGGAATAGATCTAGATATCCGACTATTTGTCCGATTTGACAGAGATCTTCTATCAGAAGTCTTCATCAAGGGACAGAGCATACTCGAAGGAAGAGTTCCTTCTTTCTGCAGAGCCGGTCTTCTAGATTATTCTCACAGAATCATCTTCTGGTCTTCCTCTGGTATCCCTTCTGGGGTCCTTCTGGGGTCCTTCTGGGGTCCTTCTGGTGGCCTTCTGGCGTCCCTCCAAACAGCTGTTGGCTCTCAAACTGAGAGCTCGTCCTCCAACCTCCGAACAGCTGATGGCTCTCAAACTGGTCCTCCTTCCTCCGAACAGCTGTTAGCTCTCAAACTGAGTGCTGGCCCTCCTTCTTGCGTACGCTGTTAGCTCTCAAACTGAGAGCTGGTCCTCCCTCCGAACAGCTGTTAGCTCTCAAACTGAGAGCTGGTCCTTCTTCCTCCAAGAAGCTGCTGGCTGTCATCCTCCTCCTGCTCTGGTCTCCCTGTGACGAACCATTTTCAGAATTCTCTCCTATACCTGCATTCAGTTCTCCACCATCTTTATTTGCTGTCCATTAGGGTTAATTTCTCGCAGATTCTACGAAGTTCGTCGATCACTATTTCCAGCTGACTGTCTACGGACGAATTATTTGAGTATCTTTCGACGGTGTATTTTTCTCCTCGAGTTTCCGTCTTCGGAAGTTTGTCAGCTGTAGTAAACTTCGTGCTTGCATTAACCTCCAACTCTTCACTGGCATCCTCCGTTCTTGTGTTTTGTAAAGATTTCGTGAGTTCTGAATTCCTCCGTCATGTCCTGTGCCATGTCGTTTCCTCCGTCCTCCTCTTTGTTTGGGTGCCGAGTGTTCTACGGTTTATATCCTGAATTTTTTCTTCGAGTCTCGAATCCTTTTCCTGTTCGTCTTTCCTTTCTTGTAAGCCATGTCGTCTTCGAGAAACTTGATCGAATTCTTCTTTCTCTCTGGTGAAGGCTTCAATGTCTAGCCTCAGCTTCTCCTGGGCCATGATGAGGTCCTCTTTTTCCTTCATCAGGTCTCCTCTCATTTGTATGAGGTGGGTAGCGAAGAGACTCTTCTCATTCTGCAGGGCTTCCCTCTCCAATTTCAAGTTCAGTTCGTCCTGGACGAGCCTCTCTTGATTCCTGAGAAGCTTCTCTCTCTCTCTTCTCAGCTCTTCTCTCCAGTCAACGAATTCTATGCAGAAAGTTTCCATCTCTCTTTTGAGGGCTTCCCTATCCAAATCCACGGCCCTCCTTTGAGCGAGTTCCACCTGAAAGGCGGTCTTCTCTTCATGGAACTGCTGTCGCACAATGTCAAGCTCTGCCTTTTCCTGGTAGAAGAGTTCTCTTTCCGCATCGAGAGCACGTCTCTCATTCATTAAAAGCTCTCTCGCTTCGTCGTTCCGTTTCATCTCGTCAACGACGGTGTTCTTTTCCTCTTGCAATTGCTGTTGGACTAGCTGTTCGACGATGGTGGCAAGAGAGTAATGGGAGGAGTCTTCATAAGAGAACGAAAATTCGTTTCTGTCTCCTGGAACGTCTTCAAACCAATAATCGAGCGAACTTTCACGAGAAGGCGAATATTCGCCTCTGTCGTCTGGAATATCTTCAAATCCATATGAGGATGAATATTCTATGACGCTTTCCGTTTCTTGAGTGGTGCTTTCTTGTCCATAAGTTCCATCTTCCCATGGATTCTGGCACCAACAGTTTCGCACCTTTTCCAGAAGGAACTCAATGTCTCCTACTTTTGCTCGCTGGAGGAGCCACAGGTGGTTCTCATAGTGTCCCCTCAGTGTGAAGTCGTCCCCATCTTTTAATTGTTCTGATAATTTCTCCATTAGATTATCTCTTTCTCTCAGAACGTTCATCCAACTCATCATCCCAAAGGACGGCTTCTTCTCCCGATCTTTCTGGAATTTCTTGGGCAGTGCAGCTTGACATGAGCATTTTTTTATACTCTTTATCACAGCTTTGAGCTCATGTGCTGCTGCCCTTTCGAGGTCCAAGATGTGATGTTCCAGGTGATTTATCACCGGGAGATATGCCGAGACTGGCTCCTTTCTTTCTATCCGGACCATCAGATCGTAGATTAAGTCGTCCTTCTGTTCCCTCACTTTCTTCCATTTCTTCTATCTTGTCCTTCGTAGGCTTGACATTGCAGTTCTTGGTCTCTGCTATGACTGCTGCCATCGCGCCTGTTCCAGCCAGAAGGAGGTCCAGTATGTGACCATCCAGGTGATATATGATAGAGAGGTTCTCCTCCTCTGGATCAATGCCTTCTACTTGTAAATACAGCGCAGCCAATAAAAGTCTCCGTTCTGCCAGCAACTTTTTTAACTTCCTCCGGCCAAGGCGCGGCTTTTTTTGTCTCTCCGGAACTAACTCTTGGCAGCGGCACTGCTTGAACTCTTGTAATCACCTTCTCCAAATGGTCTTTGTAGCCGCTTCAAGTTCATAGATGTGTTTGTCTAGGTGGTTTATGAACAAGACATTTTTTAGAGACTGGAGACAAGTACTCCATCTGCTCCATCAGCGCAAAGACCAGTTCGTCTCTTTCTTCCAGTACCTCCTGCCATATCTTCGGCCTAACAGGTGGTTTGGCTGCCTTCCGTTTATTGTGTTCTGGAGGGGTTTCTTTGAAAGGTGCTCTTTGAGCCCTCCGTTCATCGTGCCTTTTAGGCTTCTGGGTTTGCTGGTGGTCTTCTTCGAGCCCTCCGTTCTTCGTGTCTTGGCTTGGGCTGGGTAGCTGGTGGTCTTCGAGCCCTCCGTTCTTCGTGTCCTTTGGGCTTCTGGGAAGCTGGTGGTCTTCGAGCCCTCCGTTCTTCGTGTCCTTTGGGCTTCTGGGTAGCTGGTGGTTTTCGAGCCTCCGTTCTTCGTGTCCTTTGGGCTTCTGGGTAGCTGTGTCTTCGAGCCCTCCGTTCTTCGTGTCCTTTGGGCTTTTTGGCAGGCGGTCTTGTTTCTTCTTAGTTCGTCGCACTGGTTGATGTTCAGCCTTCCGTTTCACTGGTTCTTTCCTGTTTTTGCAACACGAGATGTCCATCACTCCTTTGGACTTCTGCTCTCTTGATGAGATCAACCAGCTGGAGCATCGTCCTCCCACGTTGCGGTATCTTTTTTCCTTCCTTCGTCGATGTGGTTATAAATCCGTATCCCCGATCTTCCACAGACCTGGGGCCAAGTAAGGAAGCCTTC
>NC_087215.1:76274703-76284703 GCF_015104395.2 Macrobrachium nipponense | reverse complement strand
TGTGTAGGTTCTAGTTTTCCGCCCAAATAGATTATTGATTCGTGGAGTCAGTAATTTAACATGTTATTATCTCCTCCAGGCGGTGGAGCTTCATTCTCGATGAAAGCTGAGTGTATGATGTAATCATAATTATTTATAATTGTATATTTTGTTTGTAACATTACACAATACAGAAAATTAATGTTAAACAAATTATGAATAATATTAGAAACAAGTTATTGCTCAAGGTGATGGTGTTTTGTTGGCGAATCAGGAGGTGGTGAGGCGGCTGCCGGCCGTCTTTCTGTGTGTGCGTTGACAGTGTCGGTTGGCCTCCTAGCCGGGTGTGCAAATGTAGGCTGATTCTGTTTTTGTTTATTTGTAGAGGTAATACGTCCAGAGTGTACTGGCAGAGGTGTATGGCCAGCATTGCACCGGTTAAGCATGTGTGGGAGTTTGATATGGATCGCCAAGGTGTAAGTTACTGTATTGATTAATCATATGTATTATATTTTATGATGGATTTGGAAATGTTATAGTGGGATATCCTGTATGTTTGTTATTTGTAATGGAGTTAGTGTTATTGCTGTGTTGGGTACAATAGACTGCTTACATTTTATATTTGATTTTACGAATATTGCTGTGTTGTTTTGCATATTTTATTAGGATTACATTTTAAGTGTCTGTTTACAATTTGGAGGTTTGTTTTAATTTGGAAACTTGTTTACAGGCTGAATGTTACTCAATAAAGTATTCATGTGGCACTTGGTGACTTTGTATCTACCCGATCCATACAATTCAGCACCTGCTACCCACCCCATGGTTGAGGGAACTTGATTGGACATTCTACCATCCCTGCTAGTCAAGATGGATCGAGCCAAGACAGTGCGTACATCGGAGAGGAGGAAATTCAACCGAACCCTGAAACTGTTCGACGAGAGTGTGAAGCAAGACGACTCGACAGAGATTTTGAAGCCTGCATTTGATGAGGTCTGTGACGCCTATAAGAGGTTTCGTGCATTGATGAGTCTCATGAGAATTATGTTAGCCTATTAGAATCGGCTGAGGATTATATAATTGAAGTGTATAGGTTGAAATGTAAGGCACATTCTCAAATACTTGAGAAAATAGACAGTGAAAAGGGTAAGCAAAAAACAGACAACACAAAGTTTATAGTTAAGAAGCTTGAACCTCCTAGATTTGATGGACAAATAAGACTGTACCCATCCTTTAGAAAGGACTTTGACAGATTAATGATTAAGAACTACGGGAGGATCCATATGTCCCTTAAGCAGTGTTTGTTAGGCGAAGCCTTGAAAGTGGTACTTGGGGTTGATGATGATTTCCATAAGATGATGGCCAGACTTGATGAAAATTTGGAAATGTAACAAAGGTGGTGACTCTGTTTTGTGTGAGATAAGAGCTCTTAAGCCTGTGCCAGAAGGCAACAACAAAAACTTGTGGAATTGGTGAATACTGTGGAGAGGGGATGGCTTTGATATGTGTAAGCTAGATCTTAAATC
The DNA here is from genome assembly GCF_015104395.2 of Macrobrachium nipponense. Classification (NCBI taxonomy): domain Eukaryota; kingdom Metazoa; phylum Arthropoda; class Malacostraca; order Decapoda; family Palaemonidae; genus Macrobrachium; species Macrobrachium nipponense. Next base: position 76,283,201 of record NC_087215.1, on the reverse strand, counting down.
AGAAATGAATAACACTACTGTAATTAGCTTAGTAGAAAAGCTCTTACCCCCAACATTGAAAAGGGAATGGGTTTTAAAAGCTAGTGAGTCCCAAAGTGAGAAGGAATTTGGAAAATTATTAGAATTTTTAGAAAAAGAAAGGAAGGTAATAGAGTATGTGCAGGAAGGAGTTGAGGTCAAGTACAACCACTGATAGGGCCAGCAGTGCACAGTGTGACCTCCTTAGAACACTTTGTTTATTTTCAGATAAATTTTGAATGAAGCAATTAAGCAATTAAGAGAAAAGCAAGAGTCACAACAACAACAATTAAATGAATGTATTGTAAACATGAACCAAATTGCTTCAAACTTATCAAATCAAGCTAGGAGTAGACCTAACATGTCACCTAACATTATAAGAACTGTTGGTTTCATGGTACAGCTTCCCATAGCATTTTGGATTGTTCAGGGTTTCAGCACTTGGATAATAATCTAAATATGAGCTGTTAAAAGCAATAGAGTATGCTTCATCCTGCTTACGAAAGGGACATGTCAGTAGTGACTGTTTGAACAGAGATTATGCATATTAAAGATCAAAATAATGAAGTATGCGGCAGACCTCACCACCCTATTCTCCATTCTTTGTTTGTACAAAATTATTTTACCAGTCGAGTACAGGGATCAAATAACTTATTGTCGAGGGAGGGAGTATTGTTGATGATTGGATATATGCAGAGCAAAGGGCAAAAGGTGGCAACATTGTGGGATCCAGGTTCAATTTAACCCATGATTACGCATCGGACGGCAAACAAGTTGGGTTTTGGAGAGGTAAAGATTTGTAATTCTCACTGTAACTAAAGTTGGAATAGCAACTGAGCTGTTTGACAGTAAAGTTTATAATGTGCCAATTACTGATTTGACTGGTACTGAATGGACTATTGAAGCTTGTGTATCAATGAAAGAAATTACATCTGACCATTGGGAGAATTTGACACCACATTGGATAGCTAAATTATTTGGTGTAGAGGAGTGGAAATTTGTCGGCCAACAGGCAAGGTAGATTTGTTATTGGCGTGGATCACAGTAGCATGATACCTCAAGTGGTTAGAACCATTGATACCTTACAGCTAATGCAAAACAATTTTGGAATGTGTGTAAGAGGTTTCATATCCAGTTATGAATAAGGAATATGGGTACTAATAGTGTCTTACGGTACGGTAAGGATTAGCCACATGACTGTAGCTACTGAGGTCAATGACATCATACCACGATACAGTGAGAACCTCTCAAAACAGTTAGAAGATTTTTTTTCAGTTGAAAATTTTGGAACTTCATGTATACCTAAATGTAGTGGTTGTAAATGTGGGAAGTGTTCATTGAGTGGGGAACATAGCTTGAAGGAGGAAATGGAATTAAAAACAGATAGAAGAAGGACTTGATTATGATTCAATAAATGGGTCGGTATTGGATTGCAAGCTATCCATGGATTAAGGATCCTAACAAACTCCCTAATAATGTTTCCCTTGCATATGGAAGACTAAAATCTACTGAACGAAGGTTAATAAAGCTCAGGAGCGATTACTCTAAAAAAATAGAATGATCAGATTTTAGATATGGTTCATAGGAAGTTGCTAGAAAATTGAACATAGATGAGATAAGTAATTATAATGGTCCGTTCACTACTTGCCCCACCATGAAGTCCACAAGCCAGACTCAGTTTCTACCCCTTTGAGAATTTGTGTTCAACTCTTCTTCCTCTTACCTTGGTCACGTACTTAATGATTACTTTGCAAAGGGCCCTGATGTGCTAAACAACATGATTGCTATACTGATACGTTTTAGGCAACATGCTGTGGCCCTCGTAGCATATAATTAAGAAAATGTACAACCTCTGTACGAATTTTCAGAACTTGATCAACATACTCATAGGTTTTTGTGGCGGACTTAGAAACTGACAGAGAGCCAGATCACTATGTGCTTACTACTGTGACCTTTGGTGATAGACCTAGTGGCATAATAGCAATGATGGCCTTACGTAAAACCACCGAGATGGATGAATCCTTTCCCCTAACTGCAGAGTTTGATCATCGCAAACGCGTATGTTTGATATGTACTGTCAAGTGTATCGCGGTTGAAAGGTCTAAGAGAAGTATTGTAGAGCTAATGCAATATTATCTCGGGGAGGATTTCAGATCAAGCACTGGTTTATGTCAGGTGAGAGTCCAGAAGATAATTTTCTTAACATCTTGAAAACTGATAAGGAAAAGGTACTGGGGTTGAACAGGAATCCTAAGGAGGACCTGTTTTTCTATGTGATAAAGATAAATTTCTCTAAGAAAGTAAAAAATATTCGAATGGAGCCACCATAAAGAAATCAGAAATCGATGAGAAACTCCCAAATATGTTAAATCGAAGTATGGTACTCAGTCAAACTGCTTCGGTATATGATCCCATTGGGTTCATTGTGCCATTCACCTTGAAAGCAACGTTTTTGCTTATGCGCGATTTACTGACCACCACCAGTGAAAATGAGCGAAGATTAGATGGGATGAAGCAAATGCCACAGTATATGTATGAAAGATGGAGAAAGTTATTTAAAGAAATGTATTAATTAGAAAACTTTTGACGTTCCATAGATGTGTGAGCCTAAAGACGCTATTTTGTAAGCCTGATTTAGTCATTTTTGCAGATGCAAGTAGGTTTTAGCTATGGAGCCTGTGCGTACTTGAGGTGGAAAGTGAGGGAAGGACCCTTTGTAAGTAACTCTTGATGGCAAAGAATAGGATTGCTCCTACTCGACAGCTCACCCATCCCACGGTTAGAGTTGTGTGGGGGCTGTGTTGGCCTGCCGGTTGAGGACTGTGATTGAGAAGGAAATAGACATTGAACTTGAGTCAGTCATACATATTATTGATTCATCTATTGTCAGAGCACAAATTTGTAATAAGTCAAGCAGTTTTAATATTTTTGTCGCTCTAGAGTAGCAGAAATTCAAACTAAATCAAATCTGTTGAATGGTTTTGGACATCCTTAGGAAATAATCCAGCAGACTTAACTACAGGCCTACACACCCTATGCTTTTAGATTCTGATTCTTATGGCAGAATGGACCCCATTTATGTGTTTACCTGTTAGTGAATGGCCCATCAATCTGTCAAATGATCTCGAACTACCAGATATTGCTCCAGTCAAAATTGTAAATAATCTATATAGGGATAATACTGTTATAATTGATGTAAATAGATATGGTAGTTACAGTAAGCTTTTAAGAGTGACTGCTAGAGTTTTGAAGGCAGTTAGGTTGAGGTCATTTAAAGGTGTGTTTTTAGTTCCTCACTCAGATGATCTGAAAGTAGCAGAGGATATATGGGTGGGGTGGGTCCAGAAGACTATAGCTGGTGACTGGGAAAAGAGATATGAGAGACTTGGAGCTGTGATGAATGAGGAAGGTTTAATATGTGTTGGTCAAAGGATTTCAGTATGGCTGAAGGATAACTGGAACAGGAGTACATTTGTATTGTTACCTGTGAGGCATTCATTCACAAGATTGTATGTTAAACACATCCATGAAATAGATCATGCTGGTGTAGAGGTAACCTTAGCCAATTGCAATCCAAGTTTTGGGTGCCTGGAGCCAGGAAACTTATAAAGTCAGTGAAGGCTCGGGTGTCATTTGTCGTAAATTGGCTAAGAAGGACTGAAGAGCAATGCATGGGTCAGTGTCCATCTGAAGGACTTCAACCCGCCCCACCCTTTTTAATACAGCTATTGATTTGTTTGGACCGTTTATTGTGAAAGACACGGTCAAGAGGCGCACTAGAAAAAGGGTTTATGGGATAATCTTTAATTGTATGGTGAGTAGAGCTGTGTACTTAGATTTAGCAGAGGGTTATGATACAGAGAATTTTTTAATGACATTACGTAGGTTTGTCTCCATAAGAGGATTTCTAAAGCGTATGCATTCAGATGGAGGTACACAGTTAGTAGCAGCTAACAAAGAATTGCGAACTATGGCCAGGAACTGGAATATGACACAAATTTCAGAGTTTGGTAGTGTTTTCGGAATGAGTTGGACATTCAACAAGTCTGCAGATGCTCCATGGGAGAATGGGTGCAGCGGATCTCTGATAAAGTCTGTAAAGAGATGTATTATGATGTCTGTTGGTACTAATATTCTTTCATGGAGTGAGCTTCAGACTTGTATGTTTGAGATTGCTAATTTAATGAATAGCCGTCCAATTGGTCTCAAACCAGGGTTTGATCCCAGTTTGGGCATTTTATCTTTGCCCTAATGACTTGCTCTTAGGTCATACAGGTGTCAGAGTCCCAAGTGGATTATGGGATGAAAGTAATAATCCAAGGCAAATTTTTCAGTTTATGCAGAAGATTGTAAATTCTTTTTGGAAGTGGCATCGAGATTATTTTTCTTCACTTTTAGTTAGGCAAAAATGGCATACTCAGCGTAGGAATTTAAGACCAGGTGATATTGTACTTATACAGAAAACAATATTGTAAAGGGTGCATGGAAAAATGGCCGAAGTTGCCGAAGCTGTACCTGGAAGTGATGGTCATGTACGAGATGTAACCTTGAGGTATAAAGTGCATAAACCAGGTCCACAGTACAAAGGTCAAACCGATATGTTAATTAAACGGTCCGCTCATAGACTGATAGTTTTTACTTCTGTTGAAAAGCGTGGTGAATGTTGAGTTATGGTGGGGGGAGTGTATGATGTAATCATAATTATTTATAATTGTATATTTTGTTTGTAACATTACACAATACAGAAAATTAATGTTAAACAAATTATGAATAATATTAGAAACAAGTTATTGCTCAAGGTGATGGTGTTTTGTTGGCGAATCAGGAGGTGGGTGAGGCGGCTGCCGGCCGTCATTTCTGTGTGTGCGTTGACATGTGTCGGTTGGCCTCCTAGCCGGGTGTGCAAATGTAGGCTGATTTCTGTTTTTGTTTATTTGTAGAGGTAATACGTCCAGAGTGTACTGGCAGAGGTGTATGGCCAGCATTGCACCGGTTAAGCATGTGTGGGGAGTTTGATATGGAGCGCCAAGGTGTAAGTTACTGTATTGATTAATCATATGTACTTATATTTATGATGGATTGAAATGTTATAGTGGGATATCCTGTATGTTTTATTTGTAATGGAGTTAGTGTTATTGCTGTGTTGGGTACAATAGACTGCTTACATTTTATATTTATTTTACGAATATTGCTGTGTTGTTTTGCATATTTTATTAGGATTACATTTTAAGTGTCTGTTTACAATTTGGAGGTTTGTTTTAATTTGGAAACTTGTTTACAGCTGAATGTTACTCAATAAAGTATTCATGTGGCACTTGGTGACTTTGTATCTACCCGATCCATACACTGAGTCAGTCTGGTGCGAGGTCACAGGTCAAAGATTTTATGGCGGTCTTAAGATTTTAATTGCGATGGTGTTATGGCCCAACGTCCTGTGACTAAGGTTTTGTTTCGTCTAGGTTTGTTGATCAAATTCTGACTCACGCACCAAAGCTCAATTCTCTTTCTCTTTCTCGTTAGTTTCACTGTACATGCTCTGATTAGTCTCTCCTCTTTTTGTTTTTTACGCTACCCTATCTGCTGTTATTTCTTATAGCTATCTTTACAAATAAATAAAAATAAATAAATAAAAATAAATAAATAAATAAAAATAAAAAAAGTATAAATGAAGTAAAATAAAATAAATAAATAAATAAATAGAAATTAAATAAAAAATAAAAATTAAAAAATGAAAACAAATAGAAAATAGATAAAAAATAAAATAAATAATTAAATAATAAATTAAATAAATAAACAATAAATATAAAAAATTATTAAATACAAGTATATGAAATAAATAAAATAAAAAATAAATAATTAAATAAAAATAAAGGAAAATAAATAAATAAATAAATAATAAGATAAATAAATAATAATAAATAAAATAAATCAATCAATAAAAATAAAATATAGAAATAAAGGAAAATAAATAAATAAATAAATAAATAAAATAAAATATATAAATAAATAAATAAATAATAAATCAAATAAAAATAGAAAAAAATAAAATAAGAATAAAAATAAATAAAAAACAAATAAAAACAAATAAATAAATGAAAATGAAAATAATAAATTATAAAAATAAAAATAACTAAAAACAAATAAAAATAAATAAATGAAAATAATAAATTAGGATAAAAATAGAAATAACAACAACAACAACAACAATAATAATAATAATAATGAAAAAGAAACCCACAAAATCACTGTGTATAACGTGCTTACTTATAAGTATTTAAATTTTATTTTACTCCACACTCGAGTACTTTCACGCCCTATATGTGACCCATTTTCAAGAGATGTGTAGGTTGTCAGCTTGGCAAGGCCCAGCAGTCTTCGGGAACTTCTCGTTGAGCTGTCATTTATGTGATGGTTGTTCTGGTTTCCTTGAGGTTGCTAATCCCCTCTTGTCGCTCTGATATCCTGAGCTGATGGTCAATGGGATTTACCCTTGCAGTAAGTGAGTGGTCACCAAAAGTCTGTTGGACAGAAAACCTAATCTCCAGGTCAGAAGGGTCAATCTTAGCTTCTTTTAATATCAAAGCTCGGCTTATGGGATCTTCTGAGGTAAAACCTTTGTTTCCTCCTATTACTTTATTCTCTCTGATGAGTGCTCCTTCTACTGCCCTAGGCGCCGAGAAGTCTCCTGATGTTTGGTGCGGGCGTGGTTCTTTATAGCCCCCTCCTGGGCGTAGCAGGAGAGTCTCTTACACAGGTGCATGCTGGTCATACCAAAGGTGGGCATAAGTAAGGTGGTTGCATCTGGAGCGTTGGAAATCGGCTTGTCGTCATCTCTTGCCTGCATAGGCAACGCCCCCTTTCACCTGTGCGGCTGTGCGATGAAGGCAGGCTTGTAGTAATTGTAATTTAATTGAAATGTTGTTCATTACACATTCTTAAGGTAACTGTAATTGTAATTCTTCAAAGAAATCTCTGCTTAATATCAATTCTAGTTATAATAGAAATTTGCTAAACGTATCATGACGTCATACTACAGATATGACGTCACATGCCGAAATATTTCTTGGAAATCAATAAAAATCTAAACATTTCCTTGTTTTCCTGATTTATATGACACCAGACACCATAATGTAGCTATGCTAACATGTCAATATAGTTAAAAAGACCGTCTTCCCTCTTTGATAACTGAAATATGACGAGCAGAGAATAAATGGGGAGGAGCTTAGTGATAGAAAACGATAAAGCAAATATCCTCGGGGACTATGGTATCAATACACAAAAGGTGATATGTGCCAATAGACCAGACGTGACGTTGATTGACAACATTAAGAAGAATGTATCGCTCATTGATGTCACAATACCGGACACCAGAGTAGAAGGGAGAAGATTGAGAAGTATCAGAGAGAGAGAGAGAGAGAGAGAGAGAGAGAGAGAGAGAGAGAGAGAGACATCGATGACAATATCATAGTATATCTGTAAAGACTGAAATGTAAATATATACACTGAGCTTCACCCTGCATGTGAAAATGACCTCCATAGGCGTTCTACTAGCCTGTTTAAGTAGGTCAAAGAATAGTCAGAATACAGACTTCGAATTAAAAGGTAACCGTGAAAAACTCTACGGTTATAAAACTAATGTTTTACTACCTAGGGCATCTTTGAATAGAATTAAATTGAGTTTCATAATTATCTATTTCAGACATGCCAGCCTTCGGTGCGTTGTTTCACAGTTTAAGCAACTATGAGAAAATCATGATTATGAACATAGACGTACAAAATATTACTGCAGCTGAGGCAACAATTACTTTTAATATGGCTTTTAATTTAACATGTTTAAAAGGTAAAAATAATGAAATAATATCTGTGTAAATTAAAATGAAAAAAATAAAAATAATAGAAATGTAGTATGAATAAAATGATAGTAATAAAAATAAACCTAAAGTTAATAGTTATAAACATAGAAATAATAAAAAAAAAATAAAAATAAAAATACTGCTTAAAAAATAATCAAATACATTAATATACATACAACCACTAAAACGATAATAATGAAATTTAACAATACAAACAATGGCCGTAAAGATAAAAATATATTAATAAATTATAAAAATAATCAACAATTAATAAAATATAATAATAATAAAACTTCAAAATATAAATGATATATATGAAAATAAACATGAAAAGATAATAAAACAAAGTAATATTATTAATAATAAAAATAAGAAAATAATAATAAAAATCAAAGTAAGAATAAATAAAATAAAGTAAATAAAAAGAAATTAATGAAAATGAAATAAATATATAAGAATAAATAAAGAAATAAAACGAATAAATAAATAATTAATAAAATAAATTAAAAATAAAACATAAATAAATGAATAAATAAATAAAGAATAAATAAATATAAATATATCAAAATAAATAAATAAATAAATAAATAAATAAATAAAAAAGTGTATAAAATGAATGAATAAATA
>NC_087215.1:76217203-76272203 GCF_015104395.2 Macrobrachium nipponense | reverse complement strand
TATATTATATATATATATATATATATAATATATATATATATATATATATATCCACGAATCGGCAGTTATATGGCATGAATGTAGAAGTGATCTTCGAGCAGTTTTAATCCAAGGCTTATTACTATTACAGGGACCTTACCTTACAGACCTTACAGTTCGTTCGGGTTTGCCCCAGGTCCCTCAGTGTGAGGCCACCTCTAATGTCTACCAGAGAGTTGCTAGTACATCTTCCGGTATATTTTGCATCTTCCATTCTTGGATGGTCTGGGATGCAGTTTAGATATTTGTCGAGCTTATTCTTAAACACATCTACGCTCACTCCTGAAATATTCCTCAGATGAGCTGGCAACGCATTGAATAGACGCTGCATTATCGGCTGCTGGTGCGTAGTGGATTAATGTCCTGTGTGCTTTCCTTATTTTTCCTTGTATAGTTTTGGCCACTATTAATCTACCTCTGCTTGCTCTTTCTGATATTTTTAGTTCCATGATGTTTTCTGCTCTTCCTTCTATCTGTTTCCATGCCTGAATTATCATGTAGCGTTCTCTTCTCCTTTCTAGACTATATAATTTTAAGGATTGTAGTCTTTCCCAGTAGTCAAGGTCCTTAACTTCTTCTATTCTAGCTGTAAAGGACCTTTGTACACTCTCTATTTGTGCAATATCCTTTGATAGTGTGGGTACCATATCATATTGCAATATTCAAGTGGACTACGAACATATGTTTTATAAAGCATATCATGTGTTAGCTTTTCTTGTTTTGAAGTGCCGTAACAACATTCCCATTTTTGCTTTGTACATTTTGCCAAAGAATTGCTATTTGATCATTGCATAACATGTTCCTATTCATCATCACACCAAGGTCTTTAACTGCTTCCTTATTTGTGATTGTCTCATTATTAGGTCCCCTATATGCATATAGCTTTCCTTCCTTCTCTGTCTCCATAATTTTTATTGATTCAAATTTATCAGAGTTAAATACCATCCTATTTACCTCTGCCCAATCATATACTTTGTTAAGGTCTCTTTGTAGAGCGTTCCTATCTTCATCACAAGTAATTTCTCTACTTATTCTTGTGTCATCAGCGAAACTACTCACTACCGAATCCTTAACATTACTGTCTATGTCTTCAATCATAATAACAAACAGTATTGCAGCTAACACCGTACCTTGTGGCACACCGGATATTACCTTGGCTTCATCCGATTTCTCATCGTTTGCAATAACTATCTGTTTTCGGTGTGTAAAAATTCTTTTAACCATCTCCTACTTTATCCACGATTTATGTTTTTCTAATTTTCTTCGCTAATATATTATGGTCTACTTTGTCAAAAGCTTTTGCAAAGTCTAGATAAACCACATCTGTTTCCATTTCCGCTTTTCATATTTTTTTAATATGTTCCTCACGGTGGACTAACAATTGGGTTTGTGTACTTTTTCCGGGTACGAAACCATGTTGTCCTATATTAAACAAATTATTTTTTATTAAATGTTTCATAATATTTTTCTTCATTGCCCTTTCATACACTTTCATAATATGTGATGTTAGACTCACAGGCCTATAATTACCTGCCTCTAGTCTTGATCCACTTTTGAAAGTAGGGGTAATATATGCTAATTGTTCTCATCATAAATCTTGCCTGTATCTACACTTTGTCTTAATAATATTGCAAGTGGCTTTGCGATAGAATGAACTACTTTCTTTAACAAAATAGCAGGCACTCCATCCGGCCTGCAGCAGCTCCATTTTTAATTTCATTAATAGCCTGCACAATATCAGCTTCATTAATATCTATGTCACTTATATTCACTATTTTCGTCCTTACTTCTATATCATTATCTTCATTATCATTCTAGGGGTGATTCTCTCTATCGTTCTGCCAATATGTTGCAAATTTCCTTTTTTCATTCGTTAATCTCCCTTCAATTCTTAGAGGGCCTATTTCTATTCTTCTTTTATTCATCTTTTTCGCGTATGAGTATAATAGTTTGGGGTTTTGCTTGATATTTATTAGGGTTTTTTTCTTCCAAGTCCCGTTTTTCATTTTATTTTTGATTGTATAATCTTTTGTTTTTGCATTTTCTATCTTACTTTTTAGTTCTATAACTTTCCATGCATTTTTTTCTTTTGCAAGACCTTTTTTCCACTTTCTGATTTTCTGGAACAAGATCCTTCTGTCTCTTGGTATGCATGACTGATGTTTACTTTTCTTCTTCGGTATATATTTATCCACTATTTTCTCTAATATTTTATATAATATCTCTGTATTACCCTTATGTCATCACTTACGAAAATGTTATCCCAATCTTTGTTTAATTCTTCATTTATTTCTGACCATTTTATATTTTTACTGTAGAAGTTGTATTTTCCATATCCTTCCCACTTTTTCATTTCTTGCTTATCTCTGTTTTCACTTGCTTTGGAATAAACTGTTTTTAATTTCTAATGACATTATGGTCTGAAATTACTCGCATCATAAACTATTATTTCTTTAACATAATTCATCTCGTTCACAAATACTAGGTCTAAAGTATTTTCCTTTCTTGTTGGCAGGTGATTTATTTGTTGAATGTTGTATTCTAGTAGCATATCTAATAGCTTTTCGAATTGCCTCTTATCTTCTGCACTACTATTACTCTCTTTTTTATATGTATAAGTACAACCACAATCTCCTATTCGTTCTTTCCAGTCTACGAAAGGAAAGTTGAAGTCTCCAGATAGGAGAATAGTCCAGTCCTTGTGATTTCTACATATATCATCCAATTTTTCTATTATTAAGTCAAACTCTTTAGTATTAGGAGGTCTATATATTACTATGTTCATTAATTTTTCAGATTCAAATTCTACCGCTATTAGTTCACATTCTGAGTTACTATATTTCTCATATATTTTTCCTTGTTTTTTGTCTTTCCCATATATTGCGGTTTCCCCCTTGATTCCTATTTTTTCTATCTGATCTATAAGTTTGGAACCCTTTTATTTGATCATCATTCCCAGTCTCTTAGGAATACCAGGTTTCACTTATATTCATTATATCTTTTTCTTTTCAATTTGGGTTAGTTCTTCTAAGTACTCTATTTTTCTTTTTGAGTTACTCGCACTAAACCCGTGTTTGCGTGTTTTTCTCCTTCATTTAATATTGGTAGTAATAAGGAGAACACTAAGAAGTTAAAGGAAAGTTCTAGAGAGAGAGAGAGAGAGAGAGAGAGAGAGAGAGAGAGAGAGAGAGAGAGAGAGAGAGGTGATCACTGTTAAGATTATTATAGCCAGTCCCACCCTACCTCCTTTTTTTTTTTTTTTTTTTTTTTTTTTTTTTTTTTTTTACAAATTGGAACAATGAGCGAAAAAGGGGGTCATCTTGACTTAGGTACAAGTGAATTTGGGAAGCATTTCAAAAGTCAGCAGTGCTTTCATGTTCTCACAGCAGACAGCTTTGAAATCCTGTACGGAAATGTTATAGAAACAGTTCTCTCTCTCTCTCTCTCTCTCTCTCATTCACTTTCTGCTTGGTCTATTGCTAAAGAATAAATTTTGACAGTCGTTCTTTGAACGCAAAAGAAGCAAAAAGATCGAGACTTTATAGGCCTAGGCCATGGCGGTGTAGATTGATTATCATCCAGTTGTTGCAGATATCTGTTCTCTCATTCCTTGATCAGCAGAACTGAAGAAAGTGGTAGTTTGGTGGACCCGTAGGAGGCCTCCTATTGATTTGTTTGTTCTAGATTTGAATAGGCTGTGTTCTGTTGGGCCTTCCTTCTCGCTTTCAAATTACCATAACAGTAGCATTTGGTTGTTTTTGATTGTATAAATAAATAGTGTCTCTTTATAAATGGCGTTTATTGCTGGTGTTTATCTTCCAAAGATTATTTCCACATTTTACTTGCATTTCCTTCCTGCACGAATTATTACTACTAAGGTAAACGTCTGCATTACTGTACTAATGGCATACGGCTTCCCCTTATTTGAGGGGGCGGGGGAAGCCCCCGGGAGAGGGTAAGTAAGGTACCACCCAGATGTGCCTCTCTCTCTCTCTCTCTCTCTCTCTCTCGTCTCTCTCTCTCTCTCTCTCTCTTCTCATGCGCACTACATTTATATCCTATTTTCGTCTTTCACTAATTTTTTTGGAACATTTTTGTAAATTTAGGTTAACTGATATAAAATGTTTTTTTTTTTTTTAATTCAAATTTGCCTTGACAAGGCATAGTGCCTAAATCCTTAATCTATTTTGTCAGGATGTTACTAAATCGTATATGCCTCCTTGTTTTTCAAAATGTATTGTTTTCTGGCTGAATCATCTGCTGACCACGTGTGTGTTCCTCCAAGAAAATATAATAAAAGTCATCATTCATAGCATCTAAATCAGATCGAGATCTGTAATTCTAAAGGTACCTGATAATAATTGAATGACTGATTAGTACTGCTGGTAGTTAGTAAGTAACTATTACGAGCGACAGGAGCTCTCAGTAAAATATTAAGAGAAGTCTCCCTGGGTGGGGGTTGGGTTGGGGGGGGTTGGGGGGGGGGAAAAGAAACGCTGATAGGGCAGTCTTGAGAGAGAGAGAGAGAGAGAGAGAGAGAGAGAGAGAGAGAGAGAGAACGATCCCTTTTACGAGACAAAACTTGGTCAACCTCAAAAGTTCACGACCTGCGGTTTATGAGTGTCTCCATAACCTATATAGGTGATCTTTAGACCCATAAACAAAATAGCCCTTTACTCGGGGAGTAAGCCTACAAACTACTTTGCTGTTGTTCTTGTTTTTGTTGTCGCTTGCTTATTTGGGGAGTAAAGGCTTGTCCACACTAGGAAAACTATTATTATTATTGTTATTATTATTATTATTATTATTATTATTATTATTATTCATTTATATGAACCGTGATAATATTATATAATAATTGATTAATCATAAAGTCATCATGAATTAGCGTTTGGTTTTCATTAATCGCCGTTCTTAATAATGACAGGATAGCTCAGAAAACTAAGGGACGAAGGCTGCGTCCGTATGCGAGACTTCGACCCTGACTTCAACTTGGCACAAGTCTCGAGTCGAAGTGACCGGGAACGATATGATAACTGATGATTAATTAAGATATCAGACAAATGACGTCATTGATGTCTGGAAATGAGGAGGACGACCAAAGCTTTGGGTCACAGTCTCATCAGCTGAAACAGGAGATGAGTGGAAGCCTCAGAGGGTCAGGAACCGGAGGATGTGGGCTGGGAGGGATGGGCGAGATGGAACGGAAGCGAAAGATCACGGCCAAGAAAATTCTCTCTCTCTTCTCTCTCTCTCTCAATCTCTCTCTCTCTTTCCCTTCAAAATCAAAGTCAGGGTTGATGTCGAATCCTGTTTGATTCGAAGCTCTTCCGGGGTTTAATTAAATGAGATTTTTTTTTTTATCTCGCCAAGATTCGGGTTTGTGTAGACAATAACAACGACAAAAGCAGGAGACAATTAGGCCTAGTGTTCACCATCAGGGTTACTTTTCAGTTACTTATTTCTTTAATATCAGTATTTGCAATGGTGGCTGAGGGAAGTATTCATCCCTTCTCTCTCTCTCTCTCTCTCTCTCTCTCTCTCTCAAATAAAGAAGAAAATGTTCGATCGTTGTGAATCTCAAACTGAGGCCGCTGCTTCGTCAGTCCCAAGAAATGGCGCAGTTAGATAAACCTCGGATGGGGAGAGAGAGAGAGAGAGAGAGAGAGAGAGAGAGAGAGAGAGAGAGAGAGAGAGAGAGAGAGTCAAAGTCAAAAGTCAAAAACCTTTATTCCATTATAAAATGGTTATTCTGCTACATTACAATATAAATTATTCATATAAAATTCACAATAATTGGATTGTAAAAGTCTAGGATATATATACATTCAAGTAAATTTAAGAAGTATTGCTTAAGTTTCCTTTTGAATAAATCAGAACTAACATCTTTACATTTTCTTATTTCCAGAGGTAGTTTATTTCCAAGCAAGCTGGGCCCTTATTGCCATCGAGCGTGAACCCAAATCTGTTCGATAGCTGTCTACATAGATTTTCATTCTGTCTTGTTAATGCATTCCTACAATTACCAACTGCAGTTCCACAAATACACCTCTAGTACTACTATTCACAGCTTGGTTTAATCATTCAGTGACTTAAGAGAGAATCTCGTCAGCAGAATACCGAGCTGATGATTAATTATCAGGGACGTACTAATTGTCACCTCCACCTGAGGCAACAATAAAGGAGGGAGCGAGGAATAAATAGGCCTATAATATAGACAGGAATTCTTATTCTCATAATAATAATAGTAATGAAATATATTATTTTATTTCAACTTGGTAACTAATGTGGAGAGAGAGAGAGAAAGAGAAAATTTTCGTATAATATGTGTATCGCGTCAGAAAGGAACCAATTAACAGATCCCGAGAGCCACCTCTTGAAGAAGACAGAGAGAGGGAGAGAGAGAAAAGACTGTCTTGGCACAACGAATGAAGCAGAAAGCAGCCTTCTGACAGCGTGGAATAGGGTCGAGGAGGATGCCTTGGCTGTGTATGAGTGATGATCTGCTCTTTCCCAATGGAACAAAGGTGAGAAATGATATTATTATTATTATTATTATATTCAGTTTTTAACATTGCAAATTCTCCCTCTCTCTCTCTCTGACCGAGCTAGAGTGCGGACGTTGTGTTTTCCTGCTCCGTGAAATACTGTGTAGAGATGGCTTGCCAGTGGCTTAGACAACCAGGAAGCTTTGTCACAGCCTATTCAGGAAATAGAAACCTAGGTATCTTGGAAACAATTAACCAAGACGTGTACCCACAAGTTTTTCTTAAATCTTTGAAAAAGATATGCCAGTACTCTACACACGATATCAAAGAAGTGCTTGATAAATGTCGCCAGGACTTATTAATATCCTTGGGAGACCTCCTGATAATAGAAATATGTAGTGTATTTTCGGATTATAAAAACAAAAAACCATGGAAACGACTAGTGAAACATACATTGTGAGTGATATTATAACTCTTAGCACGCGCATAATTAATTCAACTAGAAATAAAGAACTAGATAAAATTTTCAATGAGCAAAGTGCACTTAACTTGGATGATAATAGTTTGATTGTGGCAGAACTAGTTCAAACAGTATCATTACTTCAAGAAAGAGTCTATAAGCTCGAACAATCACTGGCAAAATATTCAGAAAATAATGTTAATGAATCGCGCCAAACTCTCCCCCAGTCTCCTTTGATAAGGAACCCTGGCTTACTTACGAAGGAAACAGTGCAGGGGGACAGCCAGCCACTCCCTAACCCACCGCCCTCCCCACACTTCCCCTATCCACAACACTTGTTTACACCAGGAAGAAAGTGAAGATGAGAACGAAGGCCAGGAGGAAGAAAAGGAGGAGGAGGAGGAGGAAGCAGTCCCTACGGACCAACGCAGTGTCTTACCACCGGTCAAGAAAAAGAAAAATGGAAAAGCACGGCAAGAGCAAATTTCTGAAGACAACATCGTAGTACAACCCCAAAAGGTCAGTAGAAATATACATCGGAGGTGTCAGCAGCAATGCATCTATTAAGAATGTGGTTATGATTAAATTTTCCGAGGGCTTTCACAACAAGAAGTGAAAGTACGGCACCTTGGACATTCTAACCGAGGCCAATCATTTGTAGAGATACCAGAGAAAAAGCAGAATACAGTGATGGGAGGTCATCCGTGGGCTGACGGTATAATTATCGACCGTTCCTGCCCCACATTAGGAGAAGAAAATTGGAAGCCGCCAAGAAGCCGTCGACACAAAGTTTAAAGGTAGGGAGACCTAAGCGGCCATTTCGGACGGGGTTTAGAGGAATGGAATACCCACTCCTACCACTCCCATGATAATAGGACGTACCCCAACCCCCCCCAAGGATCACCCGCGCAATACCAAAATGAGGAATACCATTGGAGACCACCGAATAGGCAGTCGGCAAATAGAGGTCACTCAGCTCAGCCCTTATGACTACCAAGGTCTAAAGAATAGGTATTCTTTAGACCTTGATGACTACCATGACCTCTCCCATGACAACTACTGGTCACGAGCGTCTACGTGGGAATATGACTTCCCGCCTCTTCCATCAAGAGGCAGTTATCACACAAGAAGTGCTCGTCCCGGACATTGGTACTGGATAGCTAATCATGTGACTCCAAAAACGATCTTTTTTGTGTAGAATATTTGGATGTACAGTCTCTCCTTAGTAAGATATGTGAAATTGAATTAATGCTCTTAAATAGAAATATTGCTATATTTATTATGTTTAACTGAGACTTGGTTAACCCCGAATGTTGTCGATTCACTCGTTGAATTTCCGAGTTATACAATATTTAGATGTGACAAAGGAAGAGGTGGAGGTTGTTGTATTTATGTGAAAAATAATCTTTCTGTTATCATTTGTAATCTTAAGGTTCAAAGAGTAGAGGGGGTAGAAGAGGTTTGGCTCTCTGTACAATCTCGTAAGCTACCTTCTGTTATCATTGGTTGCTTGTATAAGCATCTGCATGCTTCAAATGATACTTTAATTATACTTTGGAATGTCTGAGAGAGGTTTCTTTAAAGAATAAATTAATTTATGTAATAGGTGATCTAAATGATGATTTGATGGTAGGTTCAGCAAAGATGCATAATATTATAAGAGTCACCAAATTAAATCAAATGATTAATAAACCTACTAGAGTTAGCCCCATCTCATCCACACTACTAGAACCATTTTAATAACTAACAAGCAGGAAAGTGTTATTAACATGGAGGTAAACCCAAGTATTGTAGCTGACCATGAACACCATTTCATTTATCATAGATATTAAGAAGCCAAAACGTAAACCAGTCACGGTAACCTCTAGGTGTTTAAAATATTATTCTACAGATTTGTTGTGCAATACATTGCTAGACCAAAGACTAATTCTAGATACAATCCGCATACTGATGACACAGATATTCAAACAGGAATTTTCAATGAAGTATATAATAGTGCTTTAGATAAATGTGCCCCAATAACCACGAGGGAAATAAGGAGACCCAGTGCGCCTTGGATAGACGATGATCTCAAAAAAAACAGAATGATTGGAAATGGACAAAATGCAAGAAAGGCTTAAACAAAATAGACATGATGAAAATCTAAAACAATGAGTATAAGGAATGATGAAAACTCATCAATTCTAAGAGATGCGTACTGCCAAAGCTTATTATAACAAAGATAAGATCAAGAAAAGTAAATCTCGTAAAGAAACTCGGAAAATTATTAATAATAATACGACAACCCAAAAGCTAGAGCAGATCAATTTAACCAATACTTTGCTAATGTAGGAAAAATAACTTATGGTAAAACGCAGGAAATTCTACAAAGTACAAAAGAAAATGAAGATGATAGAACCACTCAAACTAATCTTGGTAATAATATAAGATTGTTTAGTACCTCAACCATAGGTTACAGTAGAAACAATAATATTAAACAGTTAAGAGCTTGAATAATAGTAATGCTTACGGGACGGATGGTATTCCTACCAGCTTTCTAAAAGTATTTTCCCTTATAGTTATTGCATATTATATCACGGTTATTATATCACATCGATTGTAACTGGGAAATACCCTTCTATTTGGAAACAACCCCTCGTAGACCCTCTTCACAAGGAAGGAGACAAGGACGACCCTGGTAATTACAGACCTGTTTCTGTCCTTCCGGTGTTATCGAAAGTAATGGAAAAGATTGTGTGTAATCAGTTAATGAAACATCTAGAAAAAATAATTTGATTTCTAACACTCAACATGGATTCCGTAAAGGTTTATCAACAGAAACAGCTTTGATGAAATCAACAGATGAAACTTATAAAAATATTGATGGAAAAAAAAAGTTTCCATATTAATTTTATGCGACCTGTCAAAGGCATTCGATAGTGTCAACCATGATGAAATGTGTAAATCTCTTAAGGAACATCACATTGATACTTTCTGGTTTCGAGATTACGTGGGAGTTAGGAGTCAGGTAGTTAGATTAGGAGACGTAAATTTTTGTATTGAAAAGGTTGAATTTGGGGTCCCACAGGGATCTGTCCTAGGCCCAATTCTGTTTTTAATCTACCTTAATGGTATGATTAAATACATAGAAAACTGCCTGCTAATTCAATATGCTGATGACACCCAAGTTCTTTTGGCTGATCAAATAGAAAATCTAGATGCCTTGATTAAAAGGCCTGAAGTAATATTGCTCAAAATTAAGAAATATTCTCTAAGAAAAGGGCTGTTATTAAATGCCACCAAAACACAGTGCGTGTTTGTGGGCAGCTCACAGTATATTAGCAAAGTTCCAGATGACATTGTAATAAAATGCGATGGGGATGAAGTAAAGATAAGTCAACTTGTGAAAAATCTAGGTCTACACATGGACAGGTATATAACATTCAGTACTCACATTGGCGAGCTGAGTAGAAAAGTCAGTGGCATTCTAATGTATCTAAGTAGAGTAAAAGATTACTTTGATGATACTACTCGAGCTTTGATTGTGGAAAGTCTGGTCCTGAGTGTAATAAACTACTGTATTAAGATATGGGGGGTAACTAATGATATGCACGTGGAAAAAGCTCAAAAAATCCAAAACTTTGCAGGTAGAGTAGCCGTTATTGGGGTGAAAAAACACGATCACATCACCCCAACCCTCCAGCAATTAAAGTGGATAAAATTAAAAGAAAAGTTTATGTACGATGCTTGTGTTTTTGTTTTTAAAAGTTTGAGAAAAGAATATCCCAACTGGCTATACACATTACCTACAGTTGGTAATTGTAGGAATGCATTAACAAGACAGAATGAAAATCTATATGTAGACAGCTATCGAACAGATTTGGGTTCACGCTCGATGGCAATAAGGGGCCCAGCTTGCTGGAATAAACTACCTCTGGAAATAAGAAAATGTAAAGATGTTTTCTGATTTATTCAAAAGGAAACTTAAGCAATACTTCTTAAATTTTACTTGAATGTATATATATCCTAGACTTTTACAATCCAATTATTGTGAATTTTATGTAAATAATTTATATTGTAATGTAGCAGAATAACCATTTTATAATGGAATAAAGGTTTTCGACTTTGACTTTGACTTTGACATCGTCATCCTGTCGCCATCTTGTCCGCCAGATTCCTCCTCCTCCTCATCCTCTTGGGAGGACTCCCGCCCTTCCCTTCCTCTTCCTGTTCTTCAGTGGGTCTCCTCCTCCAGCGATGAACGGCCTGGCATCATTGAGGTCCCGCCTCCCTCCCTCCCTCCACCCTTCCTCTGAGGGACTGAGAGTGTCTCCGCCCTCTCTCTCTGCTCCTCCTCCTCTGTCTTTGAGTCACTCTTCCCTCTAGGTGGTTGCTGGTTGGTGGTAGAGCTCTCACTAAGGTGGCGGAGGAGGTTCGGGCTCTCTCTCTCTCTTTCTCTCTCTCTCTCAAGAGGTGAGGGTATGACCCCAAAAGATCCTGATTTCAGTTTTTGAGTTCTTGGTGAATAGGCCTATATATATATAAGTTTGTTCTGTTTGGAATGTCTTGTCTTGCCCTCCCTTATTGTGTTCTTGCATTTCGTTACCTTTTTTTTCATATTTTTTTTTATCATATTCATGATGAATGAATCAACCTCCTCATTTGCATATGAACTGGATGGAGGGAGTTTGCATATACCTAACAAGACTGTATATATACCTAGGCCTATGTATACGTCATGTAGCTAATATGCAATGTCTCTTGCAACACACACACACACAACATAACACACACACACACACACACACACACACATATATATATATATATATATATATATATATATGTGGTATATATATATATATATATATACGGTATGTGTGTGCCTGTGAAACTTATTTCCAGAGTTCCTGTAGACTGAAGTGTGGACAGTCTCCCTCCATTTGATACTATTGATACTATATTACACTTTTGTCAATTTATTCATCATTTTTTTTCTAGTTTTTTCTTTTCAAATAAGTGATCTACTTTTTCTGTTTCCTATTATTATCTTCTGTTACCTCAGGTTAATAATAATAATAATAATAATAATAATAATAATAATAATAATAATAATAATAATAATAATAACAGAGAGGACGGAATGGGTAGAAAAGATTAGACAATGGATGGAGTTAGATACAGAGAGAACAAAGATCCCCTCCATGAAAGCCTACAACGCCAAGAAATTAAGGGAGAAAACAAGTGAGGTTAATGAAAATAATGGCCATAATACACACCACCAGTATCACAGAAACAAATAACTTGACATATGCAGGAGCAAGATTAGTAGCAGAACTGATGGGGATTCGAACACCAACACCACCAGCACAACCAACCCAACAGAAAACCAAAACAGCAACCTCCTTGGAAAAGGCGCCTGGAAAAAAGCAAATCATGGTGATGAGATCTGACTTGAGTAAACTGAAAGATATGGCAGAAAAAAGGCTAAGAAGCAAGAAAAACAAGGGAGGAACTCAACGAGAAATACAAAGTACAAGAGAGGGGACTAAACAACACAATAGAAGATG
Organism: Macrobrachium nipponense; assembly: GCF_015104395.2. NCBI lineage: Eukaryota > Metazoa > Arthropoda > Malacostraca > Decapoda > Palaemonidae > Macrobrachium > Macrobrachium nipponense. The sequence goes on along the minus strand of NC_087215.1, from coordinate 76,259,667 downwards.
TAAAACAGAGGCTCAAGGCCAAAGCACATAAGATCCAACGGTACATGAAACAGGAATAAGGGATACCAACAGAAACAAAACTATTTGGAACCAACCAGAAAAGACTATACAGCCAACTAAGAGGGGAAGATAACCACCCAGAAATTCCTGAAGCCGAACCAAGTAAAGAGACCTCTGGGAAAACATATGGAGCAATCCGGTATCACACAACAAACATGCAACATGGCTCCAGGAAGTCAAGGAAGAAGAAACAGGGAGAATAAAACAAAGATTCACAGACATCACGACAGACACAGTCAGACACCAACTAATGAAAATGCCAAACTGGAAAGCCCCAGGTCCCGATGAAGTCCATGGATACTGGCTCAAAAACTTCAAGGCCCTACACCCACGAATAGCAGAACAACTCCAGCATTGTATCTCAAATCACCAAGCACCCAGGAAGAACACCCCTAGTACAAAAAAAGACAGAGTAAGGGAAATATAGCCAGTATCTACAGGCCTATCACCTGCCTACCAATAATGTGGAAGTTACTACAGGTATCATCAGTGAAAGGCTATAACAACGTACCCTAGAGGAGACGAAACACCATCCCCCACCAACAGAAAGGCTGCAGAAGGAAGTGTAGGGGCACAAAAGGCCAGCTCCTGATAGACAAAATGGTAATGAAGAACAGTAGGAGAAGGAAAACCAGCAAGGGTATGGATAGACTATAAGAAAGCCTTCGACCTGATACCACACACATGGCTAATAGAATGCCTGAAAATATATGGGGCAGAGGAAAACCCACCATCAGCTTCCTCAAAAATACAATGCGCAACTGGAAATACAATACTTACAAGCTCTGGAATAAGACTAGCAGAGGTTAATATCAGGAGAGGGATCTTCCAGGGCGACTCACTGTCCCCACTACTCTTCGTAGTAGCCATGATTCCCATGACAAAAGTACTACAGAAGATGGATGCCGGGTACCAACTCAAGAAAAGAGGCAACAGAATCAACCATCTGATGTTCATGGACGACATCAAGCTGTATGGTAAGAGCATCAAGGAAATAGATACCCTAATCCACACTGTAAGGATTGTTATCTGGGGACATCAGGCAATGGAGTTTGGAATAGAAAAATGCGCCTTAGTCAACATACAAAAAGGCAAAGTAACGAGAACTGAAGGGATAAAGCTACCAGATGGGAGCAACATCAAACACATAGATGAGACAGGATACAAATACCTGGGAATAATGGAAGGAGGAGATATAAAACACCAGAGATGAAGGACACGATCAGGAAAGAATATATGCAGAGACTCAAGGCGATACTCAAGTCAAAACTCAATACCGGAAATATGATAGCCGCAATAAACACATGGGCAGTGCCAGTAATCAGATACAGCGCAGGAATAGTGGAATGGACGAAGGCAGAACTCCGCTGCATAGAACAGAAAACCAGGAAACATATGATAATACACAAAGCACTACACCCAAGAGCAAATACAGAGAAGACTATCATACAATAACACGAAAGGAAGGAGGGAGAGGACTCACTAAAAAAAAGGGTTTTAATAAAAAAAAAAAGAAAAAAAAAAAAGGGGGGGGAAAAAAAAAACTGCGTCAACATCTGAAAACAGAGCACTGGGCAATATCTGAAAACCAGTGAAGACGAGTGGCTAAAGAGTGCATGGGAAAGAAGGACTAATAAAAGTAGACGAAGACCCAGAAATATACAGAGACAGGAGAAAGACAGACAGAACAGAGGACTGGCACAACAAACCAATGCACGGACAATACATGAGACAGACTAAAGAACTAGCCAGCGATGACAATTGGCAATGGCTACAGAGGGGAGAGTTAAAGAAGGAAACTGAAGGAATGATAACAGCGGCACAAGATCAGGCCCTAAGAACCAGATATGTTCAAAGAACGATAGACGGAAATAACATCTCTCCCATATGTAGGAAGTGCAATACGAAAAATGAAACCATAAACCACATAGCAAGTGAATGCCCGGCACTTGCACAGAACCAGTACAAAAAGAGGCATGATTCAGTGGCAAAAGCCCTCCACTGGAGCCTGTGCAAGAAACATCAGCTACCTTGCAGTAATAAGTGGTACGAGCACCAACCTGAAGGAGTGATAGAAAACGATCAGGCAAAGATCCTCTGGACTATGGTATCAGAACGGATAGGGTGATACGTGCAAACAGACCAGACGTGACGTTGATTGACCCTCTTACGCCGAAGCCCTAAAAATCAAACGTCTCCCGTATGCCGGGCCCGTTTGGAGTGAGAGCGGAAGTGGAAAAAATAATTTTTACAAAATATCAAAGCGCGCGTAGTTTTGAAGATTAAGAGTTCATTTTTGGCTCCTTTTTTTATCATTGCCTGAAGTTTAGAATGCAACCATCAGAAATGAAAAATGATATCATTATCATATGTAAATAATGCGATATATGGTAGCGAAAAAAAATTCATACATAATTGTATTCAAATCACGCTGTGCAGAAAAACGGTCAAAGCTAACCAGTTACTTTTTTTGCGTTGTATTTTACACTAAATTGCAATCATTTTGATATATAATACATTGTAAAACAATAAAAGCAACACCGGAAAAATATTATCACAAAATGATGTACGAATTCGTAACGCGCGGACGTAAAAAAATATTTTTTTCAAAAATTCACCGTAAACCACAATATTGTTCTAGAGACTTTCAATTTGTTTCAAAATTAATACAAATGATTGAATATTATGATACTGCAAGATTTTTAGATTAAAATTGCAGATTTTGACCATTTCGGACGAGTTAAAGTTGACCGAATGTCGAAATTTTTATATATATTTTTTTTATATGCACATATTTCGGAAATGGAAACAGCTACAACCTTTAATTATTTTTTGTTGTATTTGTCATGAATTTGCGCACATTTTGATATATATAAAACTCTATAAAACGGCTAATATGAAAAGGAGAAAATATTAGGATAATGCGATCTACGCATTTCGGAGATTTTCGGCCGCGAAGCGGCGCGCTGAGGGAAGAAAGATATTTTTTTCAGAAATTCACCATAAATCACAATATTGTTCTAGAGACTTCAAATTTGTTTCAAAATTAAGATAAATAAATGAATATTACTAAGCCGTAAGAGATTTAGCTTACAATTACGTTTTTTGACCATTTCGATGCGTCAAAGTTGACCATACGTAGTTTTTTTTCCAATTATCGTAATTTATATGCAGATATTTCAGAAATGAGAAAAGCTACAACCTTTAATTATTTTTTGTTGTATTTTTCATGAATTTACGCACATTTTGATATATGAAACTGTATAAAACGGCTAATATGAAAAGGAGCAAATATTAGGATAATGCGATCTACGCATTTCGGAGATTTTCGGCCGCGAAGCGGCGCGTGGAGGGAAGAAAGATATTTTTTTCAGAAATTCACCATAAATCACAATATTGTTCTAGAGACTTCAAATTTGTTTCAAAATGAAGATAAATAAATGAATATTACTAGGTTGTAAGAGATTTAGCTTACAATTACGTTTTTTGACCATTTCGATTGCGTCAAAGTTGACCGTACGTAGTTTTTTTTCCAATTATCGTAATTTATATGCAGATATTTCCGAAATGAGAAAAGCTACAACCTTTAATTTATTTTTGTTGTATTTTTCATGAATTTGCGCACATTTTGATATATGAAACTCTATAAAATGGCTAATATGAAAAGGAGAAAATATTAGGATAATGCGATCTACGCATTTCGGAGATTTTCGGCCGCGAAGCGGCACGCGGAGGGAAGAAAGATATTTTTTTCAGAAATTCACCATAAATCACAATATTGTTCTAGAGACTTCAAATTTGTTTCAAAATGAAGATAAATAAATGAATATTACTAGCCGTAAGAGATTTTAGCTTACAATTACGTTTTTTTTGACCATTTCGATTGCGTCAAATTTTGACCGTACGTAGTTTTTTTTCCAATTTATCGTAATTTATATGCGGATATTACAGAAATGAGAAAAGCTACAACCTTAATTATTTTTTTTTTGTATTTGTCATGAATTTTTGCGCCACATTTTGATATGTAATAAACCTGTATAAAAACGGCTTTAATTATGAAAAGGAAGCAAATCTTAGGGATAATGCGATACTACGGCACAGTTTCGGAGATTTTGTGGCCGCGAAGCGCCGGCCGCGGCGGGGGAAGAAAGAATATATTTTTTTTCAGAAATTCACCATAACCACAATATTGTTCTAGAGACTTCAAATTGGTTTCAAAATGAATATAAATAAATGAATATTACTAGGCCGTAAGAGATTTAGCTTACAATTGCTTTTTTTGACCATTTTGATTGCATCAAAGTTGACCATACGTAGTTTTTTTTCCAATTATCGTATTTTATATGCAGATATTTCAGAAATGAGAAAAGCTACAACCTTTAATTATTTTTTGTTGTATTTTTCATAAATTTGCGCACATTTTGATATATAAACCTGTATACGGCTAATATGAAAAAGGAGCAAATATTAGGATAATGCGATCTACGCATTTCGGAGATTTTCGGCCGCGAAGCGGCGCGCGGATGGAAGAAAAGATATTTTTTTCAAAAAAATTAACATAATTTTTTCAACAAAATAAATTTGTTCTAGAGACTTCAAATTTATTTCAAAATGAAGATAAACTAAATGAAGATTACTAGACTGTTATGTATTTTGCTTAACACCCAAAAATACCAACATAAAAAAAAACTAAAGATATATATATAATATATATATATATATATATATATATATATATATATATATATATGTATATATATATATATATATATATATATATATATAGTATATATATATATATATGTATGTGTTTCTTTATTTATTACATTTTTCCGATTCTGGTACGAATACATAAATAAAAGGAATGCAGGTGACACTTTTCTTTTTGCATACAATGAAATATCGTATTCATGCATAGATACTGAGATATAAAAACTTGAAAATAAATACTAAAAATAAATATAAAACAAATGCAGAATACTCACTCCTAATCCTGACTCTTCGTTCTATTCTTGTTTTCTCCCTCCTCCATTGAAGAGTCTTGCATTTTTTTCCTCTCGACATGACGAGGTACAGGTGGAGGAGAGACGCGCGCCTTACGGCCGCTGGGATAGGGCGCAGTCCCGTGCGCCCTCCCTTGACCGCCGCTGAGTCGCACTCCAATAGTAGACCGCACTGTGGTATTTGCGGTCACACTCCCCGAACCTGCATAGAGCTATCTTGCAGGTGCGACAGAAGAACCGGGGTGTCTCTCCTTCTGCCATTCATATGGCACAACCCGGCACCGTTTCTGCCTGCGCCCTTCTAGGAGATCCAGTGTGTGATCCCCTGGCATCAGCCGACACGGAGGGTCCACTACCCGACGACGAGAAGGGGCGCGGGTGGGGGGGGGCGTCAGCAGCAGCGGCGCAGCAGGGCGTCAGCAGCAGGGGCGGCGGCAGCAGGGGCCGTCAGCAGCAGGGGCGGTGCAGCAGGGGCGTCAGCAGCAGGGGCGTCGGCAGCAGGGGCGGCGGCAGAAGGATGACCGAAGTAGGCACCCCTAAGGTCTGCCCTTTCCTCTATGGGTAGATCTACAGCTCGGGGCAGGGGGGCAGACATGAAGGCCACTCATTGGATCAAAGTTGATGAGGGCTTCCCCGGCTGCCTCGAGGAACTGTAAGTGGCTCATCCTCCGTAGATCGGGACCGTAGTACCCACAGTAGAGTACGTAGGCATTTTGGGGGAAGGGGCCAACTGCAGAATGTATTTCAGGAGCTTTTGGGTCCATCTCCTGGTTCTCATGGCGAAGGGATAATATTGGAATGAGTTTGATTCAAGAGATCAACTCCTCCCATGTGCCTATTGTAGTGCCCCAATGACGGTAGGGCGCTCTACACAAAACTGCTCATATACAACTCGGCCCTGTCGACGCGTCTTCTTCCGCTGCACGATCTCCTCTTGGACAGGTTCATGGCTCGTCGTAATCATGGGGACGAGTCGGACACCCTTCCAACAGATGACGAAGACAGCTCCCTTCCGCCGCCACTGTGTCTCTCCTCTTGCCAGATGTTGCGGAAGGCTAGCGTACCTCTTGAGGGAATTCGGGGCCCCACGCACCAACCGAAGGGTACCACTGACGTGAACACCTGCATCATACAGTTCCTGGGCCAGGGATACAGAGTTATAATAATTATCCATAAACAGGTGGTATCCTGGTTACGGAAACGATCCACAAGCCCGAAAACAGTTTCACGCATCGTGGAGAAGACCCCGCAATACACCGAAAAGTCCACGACGTAGCCAGTGTTGGCCTCGGCAATAAAAAAAAAATTCACGCCATATTTCTTCGGCTTCTTGGGTTTATACACTTTGATGCTTAGACGTCCTTTGTAAGGCATCATTCCCTCATCTAAAGAAAGGTTCTTTCCAGGAATCACGAGAGTTTTACAGCGTTCACGAATATTATTCAAACACTGGGCGCACTAAAATGAGGCGATCAGAGTTATTCCGGGGTATGGCCTTCGGTTGAAGGCGTTGAAATATCTGTCCAACGCCAGGAAAGTATCACGGGGGCATAATGCCGGGCACATTGGGCGTACTTAAAAAAAAAATTACGCCTCCAATATATCCTGACGTCGGCAGGCAGGAATCAATCCAAAAAAAAAACGTGGAGCCCCAAAAAATGCGCCATGTCAGGGAGGTTGCAGCCTCGCCAGTGATATGATAATGTCGTGCGTAGTTCATCATGGCAATACCTGCGTAGTCCGCCGTCTCTGCTACCAGGTACTCCAGCAATTCCCGCGTAAGGAAAAGCTGAACAAAACCCAGAGCAGTCAGGGAACAGGTACGGTGAGCCCAGGATTTGCGTAAATGGTGCATGGTAGGTGGTGTGTCCTCTGTCCACCCATCGTCGCTCTCGGACGACCCTTGGCTAGCACGACTATCAGACCTTCTACGTTGCCCCTGCGCCGCGCGCGCGCGGGCGGGCCACGATTTCCCACCACGACCCCCCAAACCCCCTCACTGGCCCATCTCCCTCACTCAAGCCTTCGCGTTTCTGTATCCCCATCATCATCGGCAACAAAACTTGATCCTAAATCATCGTCCTCCCCCTCCTCAGATTCCCCCCCTCATAAGCACTAAACTACTACATTCTAATTCACTTTCGGGATGTGACCCTCGAACGGACATTGGGGGCAAATAATCCTCGTCATCACTATGATCGGAGTAATGTCCTCGTCACTGGATGACCAACCGCCATCAAAATGAGGACTTGCCAAATGCTCTCGATCGAGCTCCGATAAATAATCGTCAATGTCCTTGGTTTGTTTGAGCCCTCCCAAATTCCTACGAATGCCCCTAAGGACACGATGCTTCCTTGGGGTTACTAACGCAAATGAGACACATTCGAAGCACTTTCATCGACACGTGGTCGCACAGAACGGCGTTGAGGAGCGAGGTCAGGTTGGGTGCTGGGTCCTTCGCCACGCATCCAAGTCCAAAAACTCTTCTAACACGATCCCTTCCGACGGGTAAAACGCGCCTTTCGCGTGTCATACGACGTTCAGACATTTCTATGAACGTCCTGTACCAACACAAATGTTCAAAAGTCTCGCACAAGCTCAGTCAAACACGATTGCGGCAAAAGATCGCTGACGGATGATGCTACGATGATGCTGGCTGGAGCGAGAAGGAAGGATTCCGCGCATGCGCACTTGGGTCACGCTTTGAAACAAAATAACACCTCGATCCGTGAACTCCCAGCATCCCCCAAGGCGCGTGATTCAAAGTTTTCGGCTGGTAGGCCTATAAGTATTTTTCCGCGAATTTTAAACAAAAACTTTTTTGAGTCGACGTATGGTACGGTCCCATCGGCATACGGGAGACATTTTGACTCGACGTTTAATACGTCCAATCGGTGTAAGAGGGTTGACAAAGTCAAGAGAGAAGTATCACTCATTGATGTCGCAATATACCATGGGACACCAGAGTTGAAGAGAAAGAGAGGGAAAAAAATGGATAAGAAAAAAAAAAAAAAAAAAAAAGTATCAAGATCTGAAAATAGAAATAAGAAGGATATGGGATATGCCCAGTGGAAATCGTACCCATAATCATAGGAGCACTAGGCACGATCCCAATACCCTGAAAAGGAATCTAGAAAAAAAAAGAAAAAAAGAAAAAATAAAAAAACTAGCGGCATGAAAGCTTTAGCTCCAGAGGACTCATGCAGAAGTGTGTGATCCTAGAAACGGCACACTTAGAAAGAAAAAGTGATGGACTCCTAAGGAGGCAGGATGCAACCCGGAACACCACATATAAATACCACCCAGTTGAATTGAGGACTGTGATAGAGCAAAAAAAAAGTAATATAATAATAAATAAAATAATAAAAAAAATAAATAATAAATAAAAATAAAAATAAATAATAAAAATAATAAATAAATAAATAATAAAATAATAATAATAAGAATAATATAGAATAATAATTAATAATAATAATAATAATAATAATAATAATAATAATGTAGTAGTAGTAGTAGTAGTGTCTGACACTAGCACTTTGGATTCATAGGAGTGAGGATAATGGTTTTATTGAGAGAGAGAGAGAGAGAGAGAGAGAGAGAGAGAGAGAGAGAGAGAGAGAGAGAGAGAGATTGTCACAAGTACTATTCACTTATTAATAAATATTAATCACAAGCTATGCAATAGCACTTGAAGGTTCTTTAGTCTTTTAAATGTTGTAGACGAAGTGGTGATAAACAAGTATTGATGATTTTAAAGTTTTAATTATAACATCAACAAAAAGATATAGAACACTTAATTGATAATAAAAGTGAATAATAATGGATAGTTACGAGAGTATAATAAATGTCAAACAAATATCAATAAGTAAGAACTGTGTTCATTTCATCAATACTAACGTACGTAACAGATAGAAAATGATTGCTATCTGATTTTGAATTTTATTTATATAGTATTATATATATATATATCATATATATATATATATATATATATATATACTATATTATATATATATATATATATATATATATATATATATATATATAAAGCAAATAGGTATCTAATAATAACAACCAAAACACAGGGAAAAGATACCGAGTACACTCGCGGATACTGCCGTGCGGTCGGTCACTTACCCCTTGTGCATAAGGCCACAACCCTCAAACATGCTTTCGTGACTTCGACCGGCCAATAAACACTCTCTCTCTCGATCATAGCGACCAGTACACCATGTCGCGATTATCGTAACACTTACCACTAAAACACCAAGCACCAATACTTCGGTGACGGTAAACAACCAACACCGACGAAGAGCACTTTCAGTAGGGCTGATGTATAAAATCCAAGGTGGCAGGGATCTCGACCTCTTCCGCACACAGCACCACGAATGCACTCCCGAGTTATTTTCTGCTGATTCCTATTTCACCTCTGAATAGAGAGAAACAGTATTTAAACAACTGTCCAAACAAGTTTGATGTCACAACCACTCTTCATTACGGTAACAAGAATTCGTTGGTATTATTACAGTTGGGTCTTTAACTCGGCTTTAACTCTGAAATCCCTATATTCATACAAACATTACTTATTATGATGTAAATATAGTAACAACCTAAATACCAAACAAAAATATCTTCAAACACCACTGTTGACAGAGATCAAGTTTGAGTTTTACGTTTGTTTGTTTTAAATTTATGTATTTTTAACGTAACGGTAATTATTGAATTATGATAGACAAGCGCACCAGAAAGCCTTTCGCCCCCCCCCCCCCTCCTGCTCTCTCTCTCTCTCTCTCTCTCTGTAATATATTCGTTTCAGTTGTTGATATTTCAAGATATGTGTTCGTGCACATTCACTACAAACCCTAGGCCTAGTCCAGTGTTGTTGATTATTGCACTAATAATAAAATCTTGATTTTCTTTCTTATTTTGTTATTTATTTCGAAGTCTATATAAATTATGTTCTTTTACATTGTAATAATAAAATAATATAAACAAAGTTTGAAGGCTACAAGCCACAGACTTTATGCCTAATGCTACCTTCGCTATAACTGTAGCACTTGTTCCTCTAAGAATTTCATATATATATCGTTTCATAAAATGGCTTTCATTATGGTTTACATTTTACAGAGATTGTACGATTATTATATAATTTTACTTACGTTTCCTGCACGTACTAATTATTACTACTAAAGTAAACGTCTGAATTACTACTATATTGGCTACAGGCTCCCCCTTTGGCAGTGGGGGGGGTGTCCCTGAAGGAGGGAAGGTCCCTACACCACCCGATGTGGTGTCTGTTAACGGTTTCCAACATAACTAATGCTTCATATATTTTTTTTATAAAATAAAATGAAATATTGGAAGATGAGAGGAAAATCAACTATATAATAATAATAATAATAATAATAATAATAATAATAATAATAATAATAATAATAATAATAATAATAATAATAATAATAATGAGGTATCAAACAAAGACACACGAAGAAACACCGACGAAGTAACAGAGAGGACGGAATGGGTAGAAAGATTAGACAATGGATGGAGTCAGATACAGAGAGAACAAAGATCCCCTCCATGAAAGCCTACAAACACCAAGAAATTAAGGGAGAAAACAAGTGAGGTCAATGAAATAATGGGCCTAATACACACCACCAGTATCACAGAAACAAATAACTTGACATATGCAGGAGCAAGATTAGTAGCAGAACTGATGGGATTCGAACACCAACACCACCGTCACAAACCAACCAACAGAAACCAAAACAGCAACCTCCTTGGAAAAGGCGCCTGGAAAAGCAAATCATGGTGATGAGATCTGACTTGAGTAAACTGAAAGAGATGGCAGAAAAAAGGCTAAGAAGCAAGAAAACAAGGGAGGAACTCAACGAGAAATACAAAGTACAAGAGAGGGGACTAAACAACACAATAGAAGATGTAAAACAGAGGCTTAAGGCCAAAGCATACAAGATCCAACGGTACATGAACAGGAATAAGGGATACCAACAGAACAAACTATTCGGAACCAACCAGAAAAGACTATAACAGCCAACTAAGAGGGGTATACAACCACCAAGAAATTCCTGAAGCCGAACCAAGTAAGAGACTCTGGGAAAACATATGGAGCAATCCGGTATCACACAACAAACATGCAACATGGCTCCAGGAAGTCAAGGAAGAAGAAACAGGGAGAATAAAACAAAGATTCACAGACATCACGACAGACACAGTCAGGACACCAACTAAAAGAAAATGTTGCCAAACTGGAAAGCCCCAGGTCCCGATGAAGTCCATGGATACTGGCTCAAAAACTTCAAGGCCCTACACCCACGAATAGCAGAACAACTCCAGCATTGTATCTCAAATCACCAAGCACCAAATGGATGGACCACAGGAAGAACATCCTTAGTACAAAAAGACAAGAGTAAGGGAAATATAGCCAGTAACTACAGGCCTATCACCTGCCTACCAATAATGTGGAAGTTACTAACAGGTATCATCAGTGAAAGGCTATACAACTACCTAGAGGAGACAAACACCATCCCCCACCAACAGAAAGGCTGCAGAAGGAAAGTGTAGGGGCACAAAAGACCAGCTCCTGATAGACAAAATGGTAATGAAGAACAGTAGGAGAAGGAAAACCAACCTAAGCATGGCATGGATAGACTATAAGAAAGCCTTCGACATGATACCACACACATGGCTAATAGAATGCCTGAAAATATATGGGCAGAGGAAAATACCATCAGCTTCCTCAAAAAATACAATGCACAACTGGAATACAATACTTACAAGCTCTGGAATAAGACTAGCAGAGGTTAATATCAGGAGAGGGATCTTCCAGGGAGACTCACTGTCCCCACTACTCTTCGTAGTAGCCATGATTCCCATGACAAAAGTACTACAGGAGATGGATGCCGGGTACCAACTCAAGAAAAGAGGCAACAAAATCAACCATCTGATGTTCATGGACGACATCAAGCTGTATGGTAAGAGCATCAAGGAAATAGATACCCTAATCCAGACTGTAAGGATTGTATCTGGGGACATCAGGATGGAGTTTGGAATAGAAAAAAAATGCGCCTTAGTCAACATACAAAAAGGCAAAGTAACGAGAACTGAAGGGATAAAGCTACCAGATGGGAGCAACATCAAACACATAGATGAGACAGGATACAAATACCTGGGAATAATGGAAGGAGGAGATATAAAACACCAAGAGATGAAGGACACGATCAGGAAAGAATATATGCAGAGACTCAAGGCGATACTCAAGTCAAAACTCAACGCCGGAAATATGATAAAAGCCATAAACACATGGGCAGTGCCAGTAATCAGATACAGCGCAGGAATGTGAATGGACGAAGGCAGAACTCCGCAGCATAGATCAGAAAACCAGGAAACAAATGACAATACACAAAGCACTACACCCAAGAGCAAATACGGACAGACTATACATAACACGAAAGGAAGGAGGGAGAGGACTACTAAGTATAGAGGACTGCGTCAACATCGAAAACAGAGCACTGGGACAATATCTGAAAACCAGTGAAGACGAGTGGCTAAAGAGTGCATGGGAAGAGGGACTAATAAAAGTAGACGAAGACCCAGAAATATACAGAGACAGGAGAAAAGACAGAAAGAACAGAGGACTGGCACAACAAAACCAATGCACGGACAATACATGAGACAGACTAAAGAACTAGCCAGCGATGACAATTGGCAATGGCTAGAGAGGGGAGAGTTAAAGAAGGAAACTGAAGGAATGATAACAGCGGCACAAGATCAGGCCCTAAGAACCAGATATGTTCAAAGTACGATAGACGGAAATAACATCTCTCCCATATGTAGGAAGTGCAATACGAAAAATGAAACCATAAACCACATAGCAAGTGAATGCCCGGCACTTGCACAGAACCAGTACAAAAAGAGGCATGATTCAGTGGCAAAAGCCCTCCACTGGAGCCTGTGCAAGAAACATCAGCTACCTTGCAAGTATAAGTGGTACGAGCACCAACCTGAAGGAGTGATAGAAAACGATCAGGCAAAGATCCTCTGGGACTATGGTATCAGAACGGATAGGGTGATACGTGCAAACCAGACCAGACGTGACGTTGATTGACAAAGTCAAGAAGAAAGTATCACTCATTGATGTCGCAATACCATGGGACACCAGAGTTGAAGAGAATAGAGGGAAAAAAATGGATAGTATCAAGATCTGAAAATAGAAATAAGAAGGATATGGGATATGCCAGTGGAAATCGTACCCATAATCATAGGAGCACTAGGCACAATCCCAAGATCCCTGAAAAGGAATCTAGTAAAACTAGAGGCTGAAGTAGCTCCAGGACTCATGCAGAAGAGTGTGATCCTAGAAACGGCACACATAGTAAGAAAAGTGATGGACTCCTAAGGAGGCAGGATGCAACCCGGAACCCCACACTATAAACTACCACCCAGTCGAATTGGAGGACTGTGATAGAGCAAAAAAAAAAAAATAATAATAATAATAATAAGCAGGAAATTCAAAGGACTTTTTTTAGAGTCAAATTTTGGCTGAAAAGTCAATACAGAGTTGTGCTACATCCATTTTTCGGTTCGAATTATCGAGGTTAATATGCAATTATCCCGACACTGGCGGGCAGCGATCTCTCTCTCTCTCTCGTTAAGAAGGAAGTCTTGGCACTAGAATATAATGCAAAATTCCTTTTAAATGGCTGCCATTAGTTTATTTAAACAAGAAGCCGTTGCTGCAACCTATGTAGGCCTATGTCGACTTCAAAACCGATGTAGAGTTTGAAAACACTTTGATGATCTTCTATTTTGAGAAGCACTCAAAAGAGAATGTCTTTAAAATTAAAACTGTCCAAATCCTATTGTCAAATTAAGAAGAGAGAGAGAGATAGAGAGAGAGAGAGAGAGAGAGAGAGAGAGAGAGAGAGAGAGAGAACCCACGATATATGAATTGAGCTGTAAAAGTTGTGTTCTATTTGGTTTTCGGTTTCAATGAACTATATTTATACAAAACTTGAATAAACAATTTTTGAGGAGGGTCGTTGGTATCGCGATAATAATTAATATATGTTATTCTTATATAGGTAATATTCGTTAGAAATATTATTAAAATAATATCGGCAGTTAATGTTTCACATAACGGGGTTTATAGTACATGTTTCCGACTCCCCCCAACCCCCCCTCCCCCGACCTCAGACACCCCAGGGCTGAATATAACTTTTCCTCTCAATTATGCATGAATTCGTGAATTATTCCTCATTCTCTTTACATCCTCATTCAGACAGAAGGATAATGACAGCGACTGCAAGACGAACACTGACCTGTAAGAAGAACTAAATAGATCTAGGTTTGGAAACTTTCCTGTTGCCCTGTAGTGGGTATCGCTTACAGTATGCCTTGTGGGTAGTGCTTCAGACGGTAGTAAATCAGTGACCCATGAGTAAGATGAAGTGCTGAAGGTTACAGGAGGACTGTTGTGGACTACAGGACTGCAAACCACCTAACAGGACAAAGACAGAGAGAGAGAGAGTCAAGTTAGACTGGTTGGAGGTTGTATGACGTCATCGGGAGGGCTTTGTGTGGCTATATTATATACATTCCATATACTATATGCCAGTTGTTTACTTACTGATTGATTAAGAAGCTTTTTATATCCTCACAGGTTATATTTACATAGACGGGGGAGCCTTTTTCTTAGTCACTCAGGAAGACAGACTTTGGTTGCTCTTATTTTCATAATATAACACGCAAACACATCCATTATGAAGTATGTATGCAACTGTGTATTATTTATCCTATGTATGGAAAAAATAGTACGTGTGTATATCATAAAAAGGACAATTCTTGGAAATACGTGATAGAAAAATCCCACCATGAAACATGGAAAAGCAAGAACGACCAAATGGACACATCACAGTGTACGAAGACGTCTTATCTAGCAATGAAGTCTTTGTGATTTTGCACAATGATATGACGTCCTTCAATAAACGATAGTGACAATCAATTACTCTTTAGTGCTCATGAAAAGCAAAGCACCAATGTAATGCAATTTGTGAAACCAAAATGAAGGAATATTTCTAAAGACATCTGCAAGTCTGGAGAAGTCTTAGTCTGAATGAACATGCCTCCGTTGTTGTGGGGGGGGGGGGGGGGGGGGTGAATTTTCAGTTAACGTCACTTACCTTCTTCGCCGGTTCCGCTACGTCGTTCAATAAATGTCCCTTAACCTGTAAGATGTCCTCCTTATCCCTTACAAAACTCCCAGGAGGAAGGGGAGGAGGTCCACTGTAGGCATTACTGAAGGTTCTTTGCAGTGTCCCTTCCATGGCCCCCTATAGCTTCAACCCTTTCATTCCTTTTACTGCCCCTCCGTTCATTTTGTCTCCCTTCCATCTTGATATCCTGAACCCTCTCTAAACAATTGATGGGCTGGTTCCCCCTCCCCTCCTCTCTCTCTCTCTCTCTCTCTCTCTCTCTCTCTCTCTCTCTCTCTCTCTCTCCGAATGAGAAAAAATAGAGGTCATCTTTAGCTGGATGGATGTTAATACAATGGTGATAAGTGATGATGTTGGTGGTGATGA
The DNA here is from genome assembly GCF_015104395.2 of Macrobrachium nipponense. Lineage (NCBI taxonomy): Eukaryota > Metazoa > Arthropoda > Malacostraca > Decapoda > Palaemonidae > Macrobrachium > Macrobrachium nipponense. The sequence goes on along the minus strand of NC_087215.1, from coordinate 76,244,006 downwards.
TGAGAGTGATGATGATGATGGTGATGGTGATGAGAGTGATGATGATGGTAATGCTTGTGGTGATGACGATGATGGCGATTCTGATGATGATCGTGGTGGTGATGAGAGTAATGATTATGATGGTAATGGGGTTGGTGGCGAAGAGAGTGATGATGATGATTATGGTGATGATGACGATGGCGGTGATTGTGATGATGATGATAGTTTTGGTAAATTTTGACTAAAGTAGTAAAATCCACAGATATTATACCAAAAATGTATGATGTTATAGGACCCTTAGGTTCCAACCTGGGAAGAAATTCCCGAGGGTCGATCGATCGATCGATCGATCGATCGAGAGAGAGAGAGAGAGAGAGAGAGAGAGAGAGAGAGAGAGAGAGAGAGAGAAAGAAACCCTCTCACCATGTCGTTAAGGTGGTCCCAAAATGAGGGGGAATTTTTTTAGGAGTTTTTCATCTGGATGCAATAGGTAACCTTAATTTTTCACTTCGTTATCGATATCTGGATGAAATATTTCGATAATGATGTGTCTGAACACAGAACGAGTCGTAGTAGATGTCACACGGCCACTATCTAGGCAGGATGTCCTGTCCGGGAGACCAAACGCCACACACACACACACACACACACACTACTTTTTGACAATAGCAGAGAGAGAGAGAGAGAGAGAGATAGTAGCATCAAGGGCTGGTCTGTTGTTCCATATGGATAGGATTATTCGTCTACTTAATAATATGATAATAATACTATAATAGTAATAATAATAATAATAATAATAGTAATAATATTAATGATAATGAACAGTTGTTCCAGAGTTATAGAAGCGAGCGAAGATGAGGGCTGGAGGAGGTTATCTCCTCGAAGGGGAATCCTGATCAGGAGTCAAGGGACGATAAGGGAAAAGCCCCTTGATACAGGCGAAGGGTCGAGGAGGCGAGGGCCAAGTCGACAAACGCTGCTACTTTCTCCTCCGCAGGATTTTATTCTTGTGTGTGTGTGTGTGTTTCTTCTCCCTGCAGGATTCCTACTCACCCTTTCTGCTTATCATCAGGGCGAGGTCGCGAATGGACGTTCACAGATGATATGCATTTCCTATCTGTGTGTGTGTGTGTGTGTCTCTCTCTTTCTTTCTTTCTTTCTCATCACAATATGGTAAGTATAAATATATATATATATATATATATATATATATATATATATATATATATATATATATATATATATACATATTTTAGGGCTGTTGCTTTGCATAATAAGGCGCCCTATGAGGTAATGTTAGACTTGCGATAATCTTACGCTAAGTCGGTTGGTATTGCACTTCCATATTCATGGGAGTGTCTTAGGGTTTGTAGATCACTTACGAAGTCGGTATTATCTTCTTGGTTATGACGACGATGTGTTAAACTCATGATGATTCGGCAATGATGTGAGGATCTAGTAGAAACCACGAAGTACAAAAATACTTATATTCTCTGAATTTACATGGTGAAGATCAGGTATGATTGTACAAGTCTTCTAATGATGATAGCTTGATCGCTTCTGCCAATGATGATGGCTAATTCTATTCTCTCTACATGATAAAGCTTAGGTAAAGAGATACAGGTCTTCTAATGACGATAGCTAACTCTATTCTGCTCTACTACCATCTCGGTTACCAGTCATAAAGGAACAGACAGTAGCTCGAACATATGAACATACATACAATGACATAGTTACATACGAACATACAATCAGATGACAGTTACTAATCACGTAGGCCGCTTGAGCTATAGGTCACGGTGTTTGTCTCAAGCAGGAAGCTTGGACTAAAGTTTATAAACAATTGAATGACTACAGGTGACGGCATGTTATCTTAGCCTACTTTTATTGTATACGTCATCTTTAGCGTCTCTAGTCTGATCACATTCCTGCAAGCAATCTGGTTGACCTCTTTAGTTTTAGTCTTTTATATATATGGACTAACATTCCATATTTTTATTATGTAATCATTACATATATATATATATATATATATATATATATATATATATATATATATATATATGTATGTATGTATACCGTATATTCCCGCGTATAAGACGAACTTTAAATCCGAAAATTTCCCCCTAAAAATTAGGGTCGTCTTATACTGCAATACTAAAGATCAACCCTTGAATTCTTAAGATGCGTATCCGTAGGCTAGCCTTGGCCTCCGTGCTATAGCCTAACCACCAACATACATAAAGATTCACCTTATGAAATAAATTGATGATAAAGGTAATAAAATCATTTCACCTATATATTATTGGCATATCTTCATAACAAATCGCCTATTTGAGGAATAATTCGAAATCAATGAAAGAAACTTTCATCTATGCGATGCCAGCTGAGAAAATGTAAACATCGAGTTGCGGTTGCGTTGACAGCAACCTTTATTTTTCGGTAACCTTTAAGAAATTTCAATAGTAGTGTCATTACAGTAGTAAATATTTATGACAACATAATATTAATTTTTCATTAAAGTTTTATCATACATATCACAAGATTGATCGCAATCATGTACCACAATCTTAAAGATTCCAGTCTGGTTCTGGCGAGTCGACTTCGACTTCGTCGTCGATCTTCAAATCATCTTCGGTACCGTTCATAGCATTTTTAAAAATATTTTTATGACTACATTTTCACGTTTCCCCCCGTGCTTTTATGATAAACGCAGCGAACATCAAGTGAGGCAGCACGCAAAGCTGTTTGTAATTCAAAACTGTAGCTGTTTCAAACAATTTAGGCATATGAACGATGATTGTGTACAATTATTAGCGGTTGTTTGAGAATGGAGACGAAACGAAAACAAAACAATGGTTTCCCTTTACCGCGACCTTCTTTATGAAAAACATATAGACTCGGCTTTGTTAAACCCAACTTTGTTTATTTACGAAAGGAGTCTATGTATCTCTGAATTAAGTTCCATTCAGCAACTGAAGACAGTGATGATATCGGTAAAACGCGATCAGCTGAGACTGTAAACAAACCTAGAATGCAAATGGCGCTTCATCGTTTTGTTCTTATGATGTAATACAATAATACATGTAATATGATTACAGTAAAACATGTTTTATTTAAATTATCATTATTCTCAATACAACTATTATTCGACTTTTGCAAGTGGATATCTATCAGTGTAACAACCTGACAGAGGCAATTCTCTCTCTCTCTCTCCTCTCTCTCTCTCTCTCTCGTCTCTCTCTGCTCTCTCTCCTCTCATCGATTGTAATACTAATGATACTCCTCCATCCTCCACACAAAATTCCGTTTTTTAGAATTCTAAATGAAGCGATTATTTTAAACAGGTATAGGCATAAACGACCGAATTGAAAACAGCTTATACAATGGAGTAATATGTGCATGTTTTCAACCAAACTTCGTACAGATAAAAAGTATCTCCGAATTACTTCTCTCCTAACAAAAAATGGCTATGAAGATATCGATAATACTCAAATCAGCCGAGATTTTGAGAATGTAAGCAATATCAAATGCAAATCATGTACATGACGATGTACAGTAACGATATGATAATAGTAATACTGTTATTGGATACAACAATCAAAACAACTTTTAAGTCCATCATTATTATTAATAAAGTTGTACTGTTTAATTTTTGCAAATAATAATTTTTCTCAAAAAAAAATTTCGATTTGTAATTTAGAAGTGGTCCTATACTACAGATATGAAATAAATCCATGTAAATTTTCCATGATTTTTGGCCTCGTCTTATCTAAAGGTCGTCTTATACACGGAAATATATGTTGTATATATATATATATATATATATATATATATATATATATATATATATATATATATATATTATATACATATATGTATATATTCTCTATCCTTAAATCCATGGTAGAAAGGTAAGTGGAACACGGACGTGGAATAAGTAGTACTTCGTATTATGTTCTACATTTTAAAGAATATACTACGAACATACTTGTTCCGTGTCCCTGTTTTCACTTACCTTTTTACCATTGATTCCAGGATATTCTTAAGTGCGTGTTCCTTCGTGCTACACTTATATATCGATATATATATATATATATATATATATATATATATATATATATATATATATATATATATATATATATCATCTCCACCGATAGAACTAAAGAAACAGGAGGAAGTGTGAAGAGATTCTAGGTGACTGACGAAGCACGTTCTCTGATCTGAAGAGAGTCAGTTTGTGCTAGATGGGCCTGACTTTTCCAATGATGATTTGGTGGGACGTTTTGGGAGGATTTCCGGACTTGATTGCGTCCTATCTTCTCTCAGTCCACCTATATTTAGAAGATGATTAGCACCATTATGAGGGTTCGGTATGCCACTGGTAGAGGTCGGCCCCGACCGACTACCTGTGGCCAGTGGTACGGACTCGGTGTGCGCTGACTCGTTGTGTATGTGTGTGTGTATTTTCGGTTCCTTCAACTTGTAGGTCTTTGCTGGTCTTAATACGCAGCTATCGCACCTTGCAGGAGATTTCCATAGTTCCCCTGTAATACTGACCTCCCCCAGAGTGGTGAACAGACAGGCAGACCCAAATTGTCACGCCAGGGCTAAACCTAAAAATTTTTAGTGGGTGGGCATTGGACCTGTTTTTTCTTTTTTTACTTAGCCTTCGCATATAAAATATCATGCGTCTATACTGTAGTACACTTATTTCTTCAGATTTATGTATCATTTATCGATTGTTCGCACGTAATAAAAATGTCATTTAATAAGACACTTTTAATGTTACATATTAATGAATATTTTTTTTTATTTTTATTTAACTACATCAACAAACAGTTTACTAAATTCTGTCACTATCAAGAAGTAGTGTTTTCGTAATGTTTAGATCATCCGCTACAGACCTTTTGGGCGGAATTAATTGAGTGGGGAGCTGGGGGAGGCTATCTGAGGTCGCTTTTGTGCAGGAATGATGACGAAATTGAGTGTCATTCAAATGGATGATTAACGAGTAATTATGAGAGGGCAAAAATAACTAAGATAAAAGAATGATCTATGTGATCTTCGAAAGGGAGATTTTTTTATCTACCTATAAATAAGACGCAAAGACGGCCTTTTCTATGATAAACCTCATCGTTGTTTGAAGGAATCGGTTTTAGTGTCATTTTTGCTGTTAACATTACCGTCACTAGATTCACTATGCATAGTTAATATGTCAGTGTATGAATATGGAGGTAGGAATAGGCTAACAGACTTACACAGGACTGGCCTGAACTTTTTGACCACCTGAAGCCTAAATAGGTCATCTGACGTCGAGGTTAATTGCTATTCAACATTCACAGCAGGAGTCGACGACTGAACTCGGTAAGTTTATTCTTATTATCATCGCTTACTCGGGGAGTAAGCCTGCAAACTACTTTGCTGTTGTTGTTGGTCTCTCCACATTTACAAACGGGTTGTATTGACGAAATTCCAAGCAGAGATCGTAATGAAAAACATATTGGTCAAAGTGGCAAACTACTGGCATCAAGATTAAATCAACATAAATACTGTGTACATGTAGGAAGTACATCGAGTGCCCTCTTTCTACATATGAATAATCTTTATCATGCAATTAATTGGAAAAATTCAAAGAAAATTTTATTTTGTAGAAATATTATTAAAAGAAACATTATAGAATCTAGTAAAATAAAATAGTAGTCCAGTAGTGTTTTTAATATATACAACGGACAATATAAACTAGATAACTGGCTTACGAAATGTATTGTTGATAACTTCGTAGCAATGTAATTGACTGCTTGCTAGTTCCATTTCCGTTTGTAGTAGTTGTCCTTTAAGTATAATTCTAGGCTGTGGACCATTTGCTTCTTGACTAGGCTGTTTGATAGTTCTGTATTTTACTCTTTTTGTGTGTGTGTTTTTATGTTTACCATTGTTATTTCGAAGCTGTTTTTCATTCTTTTATATATTGTACCCTGATGAGGTGCATCAAGAATACATGAAAGCGCTACGTACTGCTGCTTTTCATTTTTCCTGCTGGCTCTTGATATACAATCTTCACGTGTTACTTGTGATCGAATAACACACACACACACACACACACATATATATATGTATATATATATCATCCTACAGTAGATGTCTTATTGTTCGTCAAACACAAATCGTAATAATAATAATAATAATAATAATAATAATAATAATAATAATAATAATAATAATAATAATAATAATAATAAGTCCAAGTCAATGGCCCCTTTGGTGGGCTTGTTCAAGACGGATAGGCTTCTTCTTCATCTACCGAATATAATAATAATAATAATAATATAATAATAATAATAATAATAATAATAATAATGATAATAATAATAATAATAATAATAATAATAATAATAATAATAATAATCGATAAATAATAATACTTACAGGAGTTGAGGGACTGCGACCGGGTGTGAGCACCAGCAGCTAAAGCCGTGTGATTGATCGATCGATCGATCACTCAGCTGACAGAAACGGTCTCTGTGGGGAAAGGAAATGTTACTAATGTCAGTCCCTGACGTCTTTATTTTTTTCAACCACCTTCAGAGTCGCCGCGGTTGTTCCCTCACTGACCCTCAGTGGCGTGAGTGACTGCCTCTGGTTGGTTTCCTCTGTCTGGCACTCCTGGGTGTCAGCTTCTCGTCGCTGCTGCTGCTGCTGCTTGCTGCTTGAGACGAGCGAGGGCCATTTGCCATGGTCTGGGTCAAACTGGCTTTGAAACAAGGTCACAAGCTCATCCTTGAATCCTTGACATGAAATTCAGTTCGAATTTTCACCTGTGACTGATCATACTCACCTGCAGATGGCCTCGGTGCCTCCTTTTGTTCATTTCTTACTAACTAATTTCTTTGTTCTTCTGTTGTAAGTGAGGTCTACCCCTTTTGTCTGGATTTCCCTTTACCTCCTCTTCCTTCTTCTTCTTCTTCCTGAGGAAGACCATCGTATTCTATGGAACCTTGAATTTCAAGTCAGTGGCTCCTGTGGTGGGCTTCTTGTTCCATATGAATAGGTTTCATCTTCCAAATATATAATAATAATGATAATAATAATAATAAGACAGAAATAGGTCCCTGGAGAGAGAACCTAGTGGTGACTACGAAACTGTGATTACAGAATTGCAATAAAATTTGAAGAATGACGTATTTTGATCGAGCTTTCTGAGCAAGGGCTGAAGTTATTCAGTATGAGAAAGACTGTTCTCAGACTCACTTTTGTGAGCCAATAGACGTAGATTCAGTGTCAAAGCAAATGCTTAGACCTTTGTTCTAGTCATAACTAAGAAGAGAACAAGAAGCGCCTTTAGTTTCCTTTAGAATTGTCACTTTATGAAAATGATAATGAAACACCTGCCTCACTCGCTACAAATATGTGTCGTGATGAGTCGCTTCCTCTGAAAGCCAAAACTGCAGTATTCCATTCCCGCTTTCTTGGAATGCCCTGTAATGTGTCCTGCATGAGTAAACTAAGTAAGATCATGACCAAGAACACGAGAAGTTTTATTTTTTTATTTTTTTTATTGATTCAAAACCAGTCTTTACAACATTAAACTAGAGGACTGATATTGCAAGAACCCTCCTGGAAGACGTTGTGCAACTGGAACTGAAGAATTTCAAGGGCGAAGGTGCAACGCATGATTGACTACCCTGATACAATTCAACGTGTGTTTTAATAATTTACTTAAATATTTATTTAGTTATTTATTAATGTGTCGATTTATCTGGTTTTCTAACAACTTTCCGTATTTCTCAATACCTTCTGTTACTTCTTTTGAATAACCTCCACAACATTCTTTGGAAGCTTCTTGAATTTCAAGTCTACAGTGGCCCCTTTGGTGGGCTTCTTGTTTCATTTGAATAGGGTCCTTCATCTTCTGAATAATATGATAATAATAATAATAATAATACTAACATAATAATAATAAAATCCAAAGCCAACTTATAAATCATTCCCTCCATACATTCGTCAGTTACAAGCGTTCTTATCTTGCTTACACAGTTGGATTTCAAAAACCAGCTGCAGTCATTAAGTTTGCCTCTAAGAAAGTTCACCATAGTCTTGTTGTCATCAAAGTTCCCTCACCTGGGCTCGTAAAGGAAGAGACGAATAAAATGGTTGCACTTTGTTTTGGTGCCTTGTTTTTTTTTTCTCGAAATACAGCGTTAATGCCTGCAACCAGTTCTTGTACCAACCTTGAGCTCAACAATGTCAAGTTCTCTATAAACCACTAGAATGCACTGGTGGTCTTCTTACAGCAGAAATGAAATGTGTACTACACACAGACAACACCCTATTTACGAACATTCTCTACTTCCGATCGAACTTTCAGATCCAAACGAACGTGATTAGAATGGAGACTATTGTCAGAGCGCTCCCCTTTGACCCTCGAGTTCAAATTCTGTTCTGTACATAACTTGCTGTGGTTTGGGATGAAAGAAACATACAGAACTGTATCGACTCTCTGTCGTGCTGTACTTGAATAGGCATGAAGAAAAATGTAGTATGATCTACTTAACGGGCAGTGCAACGTAGTAACTCGTTCGTAAAGTAGGGCGGTGTCTGTGGACCATCACAAAAGCTGCAGTTTTGATAATTGCAACCGTACGATGTTTGCAGGAAGTACCTCATTCATTTACACATCCATACACATAGCCAATATAATGTATAATCAGTACAAGTGTAAGTATGTACTATGTTCTGCCTATATATTAAAGATAACCCACTGATTTCCCTTGTCCTAAATGAAAATCCTCGTTGTCATAAGTCACAAAAGGACCGAGACACTGCATTGCTACAACACTTCATAACGACATTATTTCCGCTCAGCCGGAACACCAGTCACGTACCAAAACGACAAGGAATGCATAATATGTAAAACATCTAAACTTAAGAAGGCGACTACATCAGGATCATACTAGTAATAGTCTAATATACATGTCACACAAACCATGGCATAAAATTTATTAAATCTGTATAATAAGCACTTGGAGGGAAATAACTTGAACGGCACAAAAGTGTCCACCTGCCATTTCAGCTCGGAGCATTGTCACACCCGGACGAACAAGGAGGTGGAAGAGAGACGGTAGCTGATGATGACGACATTGCACTCCCATCACTTTGTCATTTCTCCTCACAGTCAGTCAGTCAGTCATTCAGTGGAGGAACTTCCAACCTCATTGTGTGCTTGTGCTGATTCTTCTTCTGTATCGCCCTAGTAGTAGTAGCTATTTGATACGCACAGACAGACTTGTGGTGGTCAGTCACCACACCAAGGAACCCCAGTCCAGACGAACTCTTGGGTGGGGAGACCAAGAGACGGCACTGTACTGATCTCCAGACTACCGCAGGAAGTCTGGGGATCAGTACAGTGCCGTCTCTGGTCTAGGTTTTTCATGCGTCCGTCCGCACTCCTTCCTAACAGAACCTGAGCGACGTCCTCAGAACTAGTCAGTTCAACAACACCCCGCAGCAGTTGCCACGGCAATGAGGGAATTTGGAAATTCTCTGATCAATGGACTGACAAGTGTTTTTCCCCAACACAGATCACACAGGTTTTTTTCCACTTTTGTCAGGCATTCCAGAGGCACATTGTGCAGCTTGGGTTCAAAAATAGGCACCACAATGAGAGAATGTTCAATTGTTTATCTATTCCGGAGTGGATGAGGAGGAGGAGGAGGAGCACTGCAGGCCTCCTCCTACCAACAACAGCACTGAAGGGTTCAACACCCCAAGCATCTGGGAACTGATTTCACCATTGGAGAAGGAGGGAGGGAGGGATTCGAACCCAGACTAAAACCTACAATTACTTTGCCTCAGTCTGTTGCCTCTAATCTCCACAGCTTTTTTGTAAGACTTGGTTCCAGTTGTCTTCAAGAGTTTCTGTGATTATCTTTTAAATGTCACATTCAGCTGATGTATCGTCTTCCTGGACCTTTGGAGATGACTTCCGTCCCGCACAACTCGTGGGCAGGTGGGGACAGGTTGCAGACACTAGATATTGGATGTTAGGCTGTTTCCACAGAGGCTAGCCATTCCCAGGAATCACCCAGAAATATCGAAGTCTAGCAGCAGCAAACCTGAAAATAGCGGAGATCCATAAAGCTTAGGGAGATCTTCTGTGGACACCTATCAAATAAGTGAAATGGAGGAAAGAATACATGACGTGTCTAGAAGAATTCTTGGGCATTCAAATTTGGCTCCCATCAATCATCTGGGAAACAGCTGGAGGTCTTGGGTGTTCAACAATTCTTGGGTCAGTAATAAGACTGAGGATATCTCACACTCAAAAGTTGCGACGCCAGTAAGAACTAACAAATCAATCAGTCAATCACACTCAAAAATTTAAGTCAAGCCTATCAAGCATAAAAAACAACAGAAGCTAATATTCAGAAATAATCTCTGATGTTGCTCATTTCCAGAACAATTCTTCCTAAACCACACCTGGTATATTGTTATCACAGAGGCTCATGACCTCCTAAGGGAGCTCGTATTCTGAGGACTGTCTGAAGGTTCCAAGATCTGGGGAACCCACCAAAATATTTTAACATCTGGGAAGAACCAGAAATATACCAGCCTATGGCTTACTAACTGAAAGACACCAAATTGCATAAATGTAATGTATATTTCAATTTCATTTACATAGAGAGAGAGAGAGAGAGAGAGAGAGAGAGAGAGAGAGAGAGAGAGAGAGAGAGAAAGGTTAAGCATCAAGCACCCCATACTGTGGGACCAATTTGCTGTAAGGCCCATTTTCACAAAATTCTTTCATTGCCACTAAAATATCCTATTGTTTGTAGACAGATGCCCTGCAGCTAACTATATCTTCCCGTTATCTGTGAGTTTTTAACCTTGCCTCTTTATTGAGGTGTGGTAAGAACTGAGTCATTTCAAATGGCAATTCACCGCCAAAGAGTTAGTACTATATTGTTGTTGATTCAACTTTACCTTCACACTGTAGTTGTCCCTCATCTCGGTCTCTTGTCCCTCGCTGTAGTTGTCTGTGGTTTCTAAATAAAGAGACAAACTAGAAACCGGGGATGGATCTTTGCAGAATCCAGATTGGTCTGCGAAAGGAACAGGGGGCCTTGCTTCTGCATCTGGACCTGCACTGAGGTTAAGTGGCACCTGTTAGAAGAGGAGACAAAGCACAAAAAAACATTAGTTAGCATTCAAGAAACATTCTTCGTGTTATTCTTGAATGGCTGAGAAAAAGTCGCTGCATAAAACTTAAGTTCAAGTGAATAAATACCAAGCAGGGGTTTTCGATGTTCACCGAAGTCCTCTTCACCTTCGTTCAGGTTGAAAACTCCTGTTTTTATACTGACTCACTTAAACTTGGGGTTCTGCAGTGGCTTCTTTTTGAACCATTCAGACAATGGCACCTCAGTAATATCTCCTCGGGTACTACTTGCAAACTGTTTGTAGTCTGCAGTTGAATCCTCTGCCAAAAGGCCCTGACCATGTGAATGAGTAGTGTCTCGAGAGACTCACCGAAGGCGCCTTTAAATATATTGCAGGCAGAAACAAACAAAAGAAGTAATGGTAGCAGAAGTGACTGAGGCCCAGATATTGAAGCATAATAACAGAAATATAGCACGTCATGTATTGCATCAGCATATGCGAGAGTGCCTGGGCAATAAGCATTTATAACACACAAAACCCGGCTGACGTACACATGAACTTCTGTTTATCTGTTCACAGACATTGTATGCATAGTGCGTGACAACTATAACCTTGCCGGAGGGAGAGCAGAACGTTACTCACCAGGCAACTTGTGGAATGACCAGAGAGAGAGAGACCCAGCTTCTTCCTGGCAGATGGGCATCCCTCTTATCCTCCTTGTGCAGAGGCAGCCGACACCAGAAGCACCGTCACAGTTGCTGCCGCTGCTGCTGCTGCTGCTGCTGGGAGGCTGACTGCAGCGTGTGACGTACCAAAAGACACCAGCAGATGCAGCAGTCGGCAGAAGAAGAAGTTTCTGCATTGTCGTTGATAGATAACCTTGCCTTCTGTTGCCTTCTGTTCTTTCCTATCAATGGACTTCTAAGCTCTTATGAAGGGACAACTACTTCCTATCAATGGATATCTATTTTCTATAAATGGACATCACGTGGATATCATATTCACTATAAATGGACATCATATTGACTACAAATGGACTTCATACTTCCTATAAATGGGCTTCATATTACTTATAAATGGGCATTTTATTTCCCATAAATGGGCATCTTATTTCCTATAAAGGGTATGCTATTTTATATAAATGGGCATCTTATTTCCTATAAGTGGGCATCTTATTTCCTATAAGTGGGCATCTTGTTTCCTATAAGTGGGCATCTTGTTTCCTATAAATGGGTCTCTTATTTCCTATATTCCCCTGTTGTTGCAGAAAGAAAAGGTGATTATATCATTCATTGCTCCGAACATCTTCTGTAGCCCCACTCTCAGTGAGTTCCTGAACTACACTAACATAGTTAGATGCAACAGCTACATTTAATGCTGTGCGACCTTCGTTGTCTTTGTCATTGACATTTACCCCTTTGCTGATCAAGAGTTGCACTAATTCTCTGTGACCTTTAAAAGCCGCTAAATGAAGCATTGTATCTCCTTTTTTAGTTTTGCAGTTTACATCAAAACCCGACTCTAACATAACTGTGATGACATCACATTTCCCACCCAATGCTGCATCATAAGCACCCGTTCGGCCATAAGTATCAATATTATACATATCAGCATTTGCTTGAATAAGAGTTTTCATTATCGGAATATATCCCCAACCTGTTGCAAGATGCAAAGGGGTTCTTTGTTCGTTGTCATGAACATCTACTGTAGCCCCACTCTCAATAAGTTCCTGAACTACACTAACATTGTTAGATTCAACCGCGTCATGTAATGGTGTGCGACCAATGTTGCCTTTGTCATTGACATCTGCCCCTTTACTGATCAAGAGTTGCACTAATTCTCTGTGACCTTTCCCAGACGCTATATTAAGCATAGTATTCCCTTCTTTATTTTTGCAGTTTACATCAAACCCCGACTCTAACAGAACTGTGATGACATCACATTTCCCACCCAATGCCGCATCATGACCACCCATATAGCCATAAATATCAATGTCATATATATCTGCACTTGCTTGAATAAGAGTTTTCATTATCAGAATATATCCCAAAGATGTTGCAAGATGCAGAGGAGTCCATTGTTGATTGTCATGAGCATCTGCTGTAGCCCCAATCTCAATGAGTTCCTGAACTACACTAACATCGTTAGAGTGAACAGCTGCATGTAATGCTGTCCAACCAATGTTGTTTTTGTCATTGACATTTGCCCCTTTACTGATCAAGAGTTGCACTAATTCTCTGTGACCTTTTAAAGCTGCTAAATGAAGCATTGTATCTCCTTTTTTAGTTTTGCAGTTTACATCAAACCTCGACTCTAACAGACCAAGAATGACACCACATTTCCCACCCAATGCTGCATTATGATGATCACCCATATCTTTATAAATTTCCTTTTCGTAGTATATATCAGCTTTTGCTTGAAGAAGAGTTTTCATTATCGGAATATATCCACTATATGTTGCAAGATACATGGGAGTGCATTGTTCATTGTCATGAACATCTACTCTAGCCCCACTCTCAATGAGTTCATGAACTACACTAACATGGCCAGATTCAACAGCTGCATGTAATGGTGCGCGACCATTGTTGTTTTTGTCATTGATATTTGCCCCTTTACTGATGAAGAGTTTCGCCAATTTTCTGTGACCTTTTAAAGCCGCTAAATGAAGCATTGTATCTCCGTCTTTAGTTTTGCAGTTTACATTACACCCCGACTCTAACATAAACTCAATTGTACAATATTTCCCCTGAATAGTTGCTGCATGAGGTCCCATAGCGCCATAATTTGGTAAATTATATATATCAGTATTATCCTGTTTGAGTGATTGAAATATTGCAAAGTCTCCTCGTAATGCTGCAAGATGCTGAGCGGGTGGTTTATTCTTATGATTATCTGCCTTAGCCCCAGATTCAGTGAGGTATTGACCTATACTCTCATTGTTCGATTCTTCAGCTGCATCTAATGCCGTATAATCATATATGTCTTTGTCATTCACATTTACCCCTTTACTGAGCAAGAGTTTCACCAATTCAAGGTGACCTTTATAAGCCGCTAATTGAAGCAATGTAATTCCCATTTTGGTTGGGTAGTTTACATCTAACCCCGACTTTATCATATTCTCTATAACATCACATCTCCCTTTAAAGGCTGCATCATGAGCACATGTATTACCGCACATATCGATTCTATAGATATAAGCATCTTCTTGAATAAGTGTTTTCAGTGGGGGCAAATGCCCCATCATTGCTGCAATATGCAAAGGAGTTTGTAGCATACAGTTTTCAGCATCTACCTGAGCTCCAAGCTCAATGAGGTATTGAACTAAACTATCATGGTTAGACTGAACAGCTGAATGTAATGCCGTGTAACCATAATGGCCACTGTCATTTACATTAACTCCTTTGTTGATCAAGAGCTGCACTAATTCTCTGTGACCTTTCGAAGCGGCTAAATTAAGCAATGTATTTCCTTTTTTGGTTTTGCAATTTACATCAAACCCTAATCCTAAAAGATACTCTAAAGCATCTTTTTTTCCGTATTTAGCTGCAACATGAGCAGCCATGTCGCCACATATGTCAGTACTATGAATATTAGTATGTGCTTGAATAAGAGTTTTCATTATCTGAATATATCCCAAATATGTTGCAAGATGCAAAGGAGTGCGTTGTTGTGTGTCATGAATATCTACTGTAGCCCCACTCTCAATGAGTTCCTGAACTACACTAACATCGTTAGATTCAACAGCTGCATGTAATGGTGTGACACCCATGTTGCCTTTGTCATTGACATTTGCCCCTTTACTGATCAAGAGTTGCACTGATTCCCTGTGACCTTTTAAAGCCGCTAAATGAAGCATTGTATTTCCTTCTTTATTTTTGCAGTTTACATCAAACCCCGACTCTAACATGACTGTGATGACATCACATTTCCCACCCAATGCTGCATCATGACCACCCATATCACCATAAGTATCAATGTTATATATATCTGCATTTGCTTGGATAAGAGTTTTCATTATCGGAATATATCCCAAACTGTTGCAAGATGCAAAGGAATGCATTGTTTATTGTTATGAACATCTACTGTAGCCCCACTCTCAATGAGTTCCTGAACTACACTAACATTGTTAGATGCGACAGCTGCATGTAATGGTGTGTTACCCATGTTGCATTTGTCATTGACATTTGCCCCTTTACTGATTAAGAGTTGCACTAACTCCCTGTGACCTTTTAAAGCCGCTAAATGAAGCATTGTAGCTCCTTCTTTAGTTTTGCAGTTTACATCAAACGCCGACTCTAACAGAACTGTGATGACATCACATTTCCCACCCAGTGCTGCAACATGACCACCCATATTGCCATAAGTATCAATGACATATATATCTGCACTAGCTTGAATAAGAGTTTTCATTATAGGAATATATCCCCAACCTGTTGCAAGATGCAGAGGAGTGCATTGTTGATTGTTATGAACATCTACTGTAGCCCCACTCTCAATGAGTTCCTGAACTAGACTAACATCATTAGATTGAACTGCGTCATGTAATGGTGTGCGACCAATGTTGCATTTGTCATTGACATTTGCCCCTTTACTGATCAAGAGTTGCACTAATTCTCTGTGACCTTTCAAAGCCGCTAAATGAAGCATTGTACTTCCTTCTTTAGTTTTTTTGGGGGCAGTTTACATTTTTCAAACCCCTGACTCTAACAGAACTGTGATGACATCACATTTCCCACCCAATGCTGCATCATGACCACCCATATTGCCATCAGTAGCAATGTTATATATATCTGCATTTGCTCGAATAAAAGTTCTTATAATTGGAGTATATCCCATAACTGTTGCAAAATGCAAAGGAGTTTTTTGTTCCTTGTCATGAACATCTACTGTAGCCCCACTCTCAATGAGTTCCTGAACTAAACTAACATTCTTAGATTGAACAGCGTCATGTAATGGTGTGCGACCCATGTTGCATTTTTCATTGACATTTGCCCCTTTATTGATCAAGAGTTGCACTAATTCTCTGTGTCCTTTAAAAGCCGCTATATTAAGCAATGTATTTCCATTTCTAGATTTGCAGTTTACACCAAATCCCGACTCTAACAGAACTGTGATGACATCACATTTCCCACCCAATGCTGCATCATGAGCACCCATATTGCCATCAGTGGCAATGTTATATATATCTGCATTTGCTTGAATAAAAGTTTTTATAATTGGTATATATCCCCAACCTGTTGCAAGATGCAAAGGAGTTTTTTGTTGATTGTCATGAACATCTACCATAGCCCCACTCTCAATGAGTTCCTGAACTAAACTAACATTCTTAGATTGAACAGCGTCATGTAATGGTGTGCGACCCATGTTGCCTTTGTCATTGACATTTGCCCCTTTACTGATCAAGAGTTGCACTAATTCTCTGTGACCTTCTAAAGCTGCTAAATGAAGCATTGTACTTCCTTCTTTAGTTTTGCAGTTTACATCAAACCCTGACTCTAACAGAACTGTGATGACATCACATTTCCCACCCAATGCTGCACCATGAGCACCCATATTGCCATAAGTATCAATGTTATATATATCTGCATTTGCTTGAATAAGAGTTTTCATTATCGGAATATATCCCTTAATTGTTGCAAGGTGCAAAGGAGTTTTTTGTTGATTGTCATGAACATCTACTGTAGCCCCACTCTCAATGAGTTCCTGAACTACACTAACATAGTTAGATTCAACAGCTCTGTGTAATGCCGTGCAACCATTTTCATCTAGTGCTTCTATGCTAGCAACGGTTTCTCTGAGTATCTCCATGACTATTTATGAGCAGTGAATTCTGAAATGAAGAGTGACGTGACCTAAGATCTAATGCTTCCGGTATTTGTTTGGCGTCTGATCTAGGTTACTGAACCTGACCTAATGATCTAACCTGTTCTACATTATCTTCTCTAACCCAGCCTAACTGTTGGATGATCCACTAATAAGAATGCCCTAAGATCTACTGCTTTCCATAGAGGTACAACCCTTAAGGTGCAAGGTCATCAACTCCAACAAGAAACCTGCTGTCTGCTTGTGCACGTACCTGTAATGTCTTCACAGCCACAGTTACAGCGGCAGCAGCAGCATCTTCCTCGTAGGCTGCATCCAGAAGGTGCCCAGGATCTGCATAGGGAATTGTTAGTCTGACACATGACATAAAGGTTTTATAGTTTTATGCATCCCGGTAAATAGTACAGTGTTGAATCGTAGTGTCAAAAGTCCTTCACCAAGATTGTTTCCAAGAATATGATGTTTTGTTACCATTGGCCCCACAGAAGCTGTAATTGTTTGCAATTGAAATACCCTCTATTGTTGTAGCGGAGGAATTGTAATTTTCCCCTGATTTATTTTTCATGTTTTGAAAGGGCGACATCTCTCTTCCATATGCGTTCTTCGCTCGCTACAAACTACCTCGATGGAAATGCCATGTAATATATAAATAATATACACAAACACAAACACACAAACAAAAGAGAGTGGGGATATGTGGTTGGAGATGTGGCTGTGTTATATAAAAGGGAGTGTGGATATGTGCTTTTTGTTGTGGATTTCCTCTAAATTTGTGTTGACAGAGAGAGAGAGAGAGAGAGAGAGAGAGAGAGAGAGAGAGAAGCTCAGAATAATAAACAAGACCAAAGGTCTCAATTGCCCTGTCGCTCTTAGTAACGATGACCCGTCAAAGGCCGTAGATCATTCAAGTTACTACTTCAGGAACCGCTGCTTCGGACTATTGATGATGATTTGTTCTCGTCATTATTCCGTTTACTGTGCCTCGGTTCAGTCTCTTTCTTCCATCGTACTTCCCCAAACCCTCTCCTAACAATTGATTCATGGTCATGGCGCAACTGCTTTGAGGGTTTCCTCCAGTTACACCTTTCCAACCTTTTCACCCTCGATTTCAGTTTCACCAATGAATGACCTCAAAGGTCCCAGCGCTTGGACTTTTGGCCTAAGGACTATATTCCTATTTCGTATAGTGAGGGTTATTGATCATGTAACCCTTTTCAAGTCGTACTTTCACTGTTCCTTGTAATGTCCAGTTGAACACTTCTCGTGAATCTCTTATTGTTTGGTCTTCTTTAAATCTGAGACTTCATGATATTCAGTTGCTTCTATACCATCATGCAGACTATCATGACTGTTAGTAACTCACCTGACTCTGATTTCCGAGTCATGGTTGATTGAATGGCATAAAATCTGAGGTGTCATTTGAGTCGCTTTCATCCACTACCCTCTGAATTCCAAAAAGTTTTTAAGCCTCTTGGTAATCAGTCAGTTGACCAGAAAACAGACACTACTATAGCTGGATCCATAATCCTACAGCTCCCCTCTCTAATCTGGATCAAGGGAGAGCGTCAAGTCTCGCTTTCTTCTAGTTGTCTGTCAGAGACAACTATTAAGACGACCTTGTCTGTCCGCCCGAACTTTTTGCGTCTGCCCTCAGACCTTCAAAACTGCTGAGGCTAGAGGGCTGCAAATTGGTATATTGATCACCCACCCTCCAGTCATCAAACATAGCAAACTGCAGCCCTCTAGCATCAATATTTTTTATTTATTTTGTTTTCTTTAGGTTAATTTAGCCAAAATCAGCATTGAGGAGCCAAACTTGGAGACGTTTTTTGAGTATATCTTTTTATTCTTTTCCCAGTTAGATGTTGCCAGTTGTGACTTTGAGATATTGTTTGCGATTTATGATTTTAGTAAGAATTTTTGTTCATGAAAATTGTCAGTTCAAAGCATTTCACTATTTGTACCTGGAAGTGAATTTTGTCACGTGTCAAATTTAATGTACGTGTGTCATTTTTTTCAATACTCATTTTTATATAGTGGACGCCTGTAGTAGATTCACATCACCTGGGCATCTGATGGCTAGGCCCGTCCCTTACGACGCTCCTGATTGTCTGCTGTTGAGAAGCCAATCACTGGGCTGGAAACTCTTCTCAGTATCTCTCGAGAGAGAGAAAGTTCACATAGGCAGGATGTAGTATGTTCCACCTCTCCTGGGGGATACTTTTGAACGACGTATATCCCTCAGGAGAGGTGGAACATACTACATCCTTGACATATGTGAACTCTCCAGAGGGACTGAGGAGAGTTTTCAGCTCTGTGACTGGCTTATCAACAGCAGACAATCAGGAGTGTTTGTAAGGGACGGGCCTAGACATCAGATGCACAGGTAATGTTTGTTTCATCCGCAACAATAATTATAGAAAAGTTTTTTAATTATTTCTTCTCTCTCTCCTCTCTTCTCTCTCCTCCTCCTTCTCTTTCTCTCTCTCCAGGCAGTGTTTGCCGTATCATTATCAAGTTGTGGTGTCACAGAATGGGTTTCCACATTCCGCCCCTTTTCCCTTTCAGAGCTGGTGGAGCTTCAAAGGCAGAAGAGCCTCCTCCCCCTGCCAATCCACATCTCGTCTTATATTTTATTGGTGTTGAAGATGATGGGATTATTATGATTGCACGTCCTCCTCCTCCTCCTCCTCCTCTCCTCCTCCTCCTCCTCCTCCTCCTCCTTCCTCCTTCCTTCCTTCCTGCGACCTCAGCTTACGCTGGTACCACTACTACTCATATCGCGAAGTAGCTCACCTGATGAGCAGACCTCAGCCTCCTCCTTCATCTTCCGCTGTTTGTGCTCTTTCTCTGAACATTTGAAGGCTAGGTTTCTGATCGTTGATAGACTGAATGCATTTACAAATACTCGCGCGTACAGATACATGTTTTTTTTTTTTTTTTTTTTTTTTTTTTTTTTTTGCTTGTTTGGGTTTGGGGGGGGGGGGGGGTGGGGCGGGCGTGTGAGGAATTCATCTCACAACGATTTATTTTCTAATGTTTTTGTGTATTCACTTGTTTCCGTGCTGTCTGTATTTTATTATAGTTATTGGTGTTTGTCTCACAAGAAATTATTGACTGATTTTCACTGCGTATTGCCGTCTGTTAGGTAATCGACAGACAGGAACTATGTTACTGTATTTGTATTCATGTGAAAACCAAATATATTTGCATGGCCATATATTTTGTAAAGATGTGTACGTCTATATTGCATATGACATAATAAGGGTGAAAGAACCACATCTACTCGAGAATGACACTCTTGACATTATTTTATCTGATTTTGCTATGTTCTAGCATGTGGGTACGTAGTATCTGAGGTGCGGTTAGCACCGAAAGGTTGGTTTTACATAAAGACAAAGTCTTTTGACATAAATGTTAGTAGCTGACGTTTTAGTAACGCAGTATGATTACTGTATTAGTTATGACAATTCATTTGTCCTTATATATATATATATATGAAATTGCTCTTGGTGAGTGTATTGCGCATATCACGTATGGTAAGAGTGGAAAGGGCGTTTTATTGTGTCTTGTTTGTTGCCTCTCGCACGAGAAAGTCCATCAGGAGAGGTCAAGAGATCGGGAAGGGAAAGGAAGGGTAGTAGTTCGCCCTTCTGGTCGCTCCTTTGCGTGCCCCTCTGTGGGTGTGTATGAATATGTGCGTAGTACACTGTATGGGCGTGGTATCGCCCAAAATTGTATTGACACACACCACCAATTAATCCACTACATTTAATAATTATGTTGAAGTTGCAAACTGTTATATTTGGAGTTTATTTTTGACAGCGAACTTGATAATTATTGTAAAGATCTTTATGCTCATGAAACCTTGTAAGTCAGTTCTGCATTCGTGGTAATTGTATAACTTGTCTCTTTTCCCCAACAAAACCCGAATGCAGGACGGAACGAATAGCTTCTTGGCTCAACTTTTGAGGTGACCTGTCATCTAGTGTTGTGTAGTGATGTGTGTGTGGATTTAGAAAGGGCGATTGCCCTGATTCTTTGAATTTTGTCGTAATTTGTTTCATTTGAGTGCCATTGAGTTATAATTCCCGTTGAGTGATTAATTTCATATGTCACTTATGTTAGTACTCTTTGCTATGCTTAACTTTTAGTTATTAAATTAATTTTAACTGTAAATTTATCAAATGCATTTCAATATCCCTCGATTTTATTTAATATTTTCCTATGTTTCAGTTTTGTGGATGGAGAATATAAATTGATCTGATAAACCTTTAGTGTTCATACTTGAAGGTTATGCAAATAATTTTTAGAAACGAGATAACACAGCGGTCCTCTAAGGTCTGAAAATCAACCCGTGGGTACTCCAACATTTTGAGGGAGAGAGAGGCGCGTACCTCTCGTCGTATCTCGTATAGCGAT
The DNA here is from genome assembly GCF_015104395.2 of Macrobrachium nipponense. Lineage (NCBI taxonomy): Eukaryota > Metazoa > Arthropoda > Malacostraca > Decapoda > Palaemonidae > Macrobrachium > Macrobrachium nipponense. Next base: position 76,222,619 of record NC_087215.1, on the reverse strand, counting down.
TTATGATCTGAGTTCATGTCTACAAGGACTGCTCAGTAAGTGAAAGTACTTAATTGTGGTACTATTCATTAATGCTATTGGTGTGTTATCCTCGTTAATAATGAATGGGTTGAGAGATATCTCCCCGTACTATAGAAACCGCAAAGGAAGTTTTGTGGAGTTGTTACGTAAGGCTTTTAGCGGTTTTTTGACCAAGTAACAACGTTAACCATATACAGTCCACTAAGTCCATCTTTTTTCGCCACAGGGGGTGGGGTCTCCCCCCCCCAAAAAAAAAAAAAAAAAAAAAAAAAAAAGAGGACACATCTTCCTCCTTAGTAGTAGTACATAGTTTCTGTTTTGTGACCTTATTTGCCTTAGTTGGTTCAACTTGTGGGTGGTGGATAGGAGATAGGAGGAAGCAGGGGAGATCCTATGAAGGACCTCACAGTAGTGTTGGTACCACCGCCCTGCCTCAAAGGTGGGCGGTTCGTAAGTAATACCAACTTGAGTGGTTTGTTGATCATGTTGAAATCATCTCCAGATGCATCTGGTCTTATGCGTTGTGATGCACAATCTCAATGAATTCAGTGTGAATGGAGAAACTCAAGGGGGAAAGATTTAACATATTTTTCTCTCTCTCTCTCTCTCCTCTCTCTCTCTCTCTCTCTCTCTCTCTCAATAATTACTTCTTGAATAATGGAACTGTTTCTTAAGTCTCTTATTAACCTCTTTTCTAACTCTCTCTCTCTCTCTCTCTCTCTCTCTCAATTCCTCTCTCTCCTCTCTCTCTATCAAAATGTTGCGAGTACTAACGGGTATATTTTCAGACCTTAATAATAATAGTTGACGGTTTGCTTGGGATATAGTATCTCTTAAAAGTTGAATTATTCATCTTCTTAATAATTCCTATGAAAGCTATCAATAAGTAACGTCCTCTTCGTTTTCGCTTGATTTCCTCCTCCATTTCAAAGTCAGTGGCCGTAAGAAATTGATGATAGACCTCCTCCGGTCTTGTAGGTGTCGAGTCAGTTATCTTCAATTTCCTTTGTTATTGTTGGTTTGTGTTTGGAAGGAGAGTGACTCCCGGACTCTTCATAGCTCTGAGGTTTCCAAGATGGTTCTGGCTGTCTTCTTCTTCTTCTTCTTCTTCTTCTTCTTCTTCTTCTTTTTCTGCGTTATCTATTTGATTATTATCAGGCACTGTTTGACGGTCAGTGAAAACGTAGACAGACAAAATGCTTGTCTGTTATGATGCCTATAGCTCCTATAACCCCTTTCATTCCTTTTACTGTACCTCTTTTCGTATTCCCCTTTTCTCCCAACTTGCTTTTTTTGAGGTTTCCCTCCTGTCACGCCTCGCAGACTGACCTGCTTTCAATTTCCTTTCCGTCTCTGAATGACCTCATAGGTCTCAGTGCTTGGCCTTTGGCCTAAGCTCTATTAGACTCCATTGGATTCGTTCATTATGTCGGTAGAGCTCCTCGTAACAAAAGGAAGCTATTTCTATTGTAGTGTTGTCGCTGCTTATAAGGTCGGACGCTCTCCCTATTTCCTCTCTCGGGAAACAGAGAGAATGGAATCCGAATTAGTAATCTGCATATTGTCCTGTGTCATCTTGAAAGCTGTTGGTGCAATCTGTATACATCGTTTTACGCGTAATGGCAGAGGAATGGAAAGCTACTTATCTAATTTCAGCAATTACTTTTTGATCATAACAGAATATGTGACAGACAAGAATAAGAGGAGGTCAGTTTCTTAGACATTTATGGTACATTGTATTAGAGGGTCCTGTGCCATATTTGCTTTGTTTTTATGCGTCGTCACCTTCTGCCCTACACAGCATCTTTACTGAACGCCTCCCATGTTTGTCCTGTCTGTGAGGCATTGTGAGTGTTGGGGGGGGGGGGGGGGGGGGGGGGGGGGTTGTTGCAAATCATTGCGAGGAGGACGGCTTTCAGTTCAGACGTCAACAGGCATTGGGACTCGCCTGTGGAAACCTGAAAGCAAATGTTCAAGCTGTGAAATGTATTGTTGAGTAAAACAACTGTCAGGATTATCATCATAACAAACCTGATCGTACTCCTTCAGTTTTGTCTACACACAAACACACACACACACACACACACACAGAGGGGAGGGGTGATGTTGGATCTCGTCCCTCTTTTGGGTAATGAAAGTTGTATAGACAGGATTGCGAGATTGTATAGTGTTCCTAAATGCCTTTACAGTTTTGCACGTCTTCCTATGGAGTCTTTTGTTTTTCACAAAATACGGCTGTTTCCCTCATCTGGAACTGTTTGGTAAGAAACCCTCTGGAATATGTGTGGACTTATAGAGCACAGAGACTGGATAGAGGTTTCTCGCAACCCTGTCTATACAACCTCTCTCTCTCTTCTCTCTCTCCCTCTCTCCCTCTTCGCTCTCTCTCTCTCTCTCTCTCTTCTGTGTGGGGTGTGTGTGTGTGTGTGTGTGTGTGTGTGTAGAACAAAACTGAAGGAGCACGGTCACGTTTGCCATAAAGATAATCCTAACAGTGGTTTTGACTCAACAATGCATTTCAAAGCTTGAACATTTGCTTTTAGGTTTCCACAGACGAGTCCCAAGGCCTCACAGACAACAAACATGGGGGGTCGTTCAGTAACAGAGTTGTGTAGGGCAGAAGGTGACGACGCAGAAACACCAAGCAAGTATGGCACACGACCCTCCAATATAATGCACCATAAATGTCTGAGAAACTGACTCTTTCCCTTTGTCCTTCATATGGACACGAATCTCCATTCCCTTGGAAAGGACTGCCTTTGTTGTTGTCATTCCCATCCGGACAGGACGTCGCCGAATGACTACTTTTATACTGGCCGTGAATATAGATGATTTGTGAGAAGGTCCTCTCTCCCATAGGTCTGCCCGTGATCGTTCCTTCTGCGTCCTTTCATTTGAGCGCAGTTTCTTTGTCCTCGGATACTGCTTAAGATGAAGAAGACGAAGACGAAGACAATCCCCCACGATGTGTTCCTTGAGATAGAAGCACTCTTATTGATTTCAGGCACAAGACGAATAGGTTTCTTTTAAAAAATATTTCAAAAAAAGGTGGCTATGCGGCAGGGCGCTGGTACCAACTATGTAAAAGGTCCTTCGTAGTATCTCCCCTGCTTCCTCCTCCTATGTCCTATCCACCACCCGACACCAGTTGAGCCAACTAAGACAAATATAGTCATACAAACAGGAACTACGTACGAGTGAGAAATGATAGCGAAAGGAAAAGACGAATTTAGAGATATCCATAATGTGAAAAATAGAACCTATTCCTATGCAAGTGACATTTCAGCTCGTCATTTCTTCGTGTAGTCCATTTACCGAAAGATTCGCTCAAATGGAGCCTATGTATTCCCGTATGTGATGATCAGGGAAGAGTGTAATAGAATTAGGTTAAAGAACAAAGGGCATGAGGGCGCTTCATTTGGAAGTGTTGGGACGGACGAGATAGGTAGTTAGATAGACAGATAGATGGTGAGGAGGGTAAGACATTGGAAAGGATATAGAAGCCTTCATGTCCATGAATGTCCGTAGCCTGAGATGAGTAGTAGCTACTACTTGAATATGAAATACGTGTTTAGATGCTGTATTTATAAATACACTTTCAAGAAAAGATTGTCCTGCAGCAAGGGAACAAATACCCTTCGATCTCTCCATACAGAGTTGCTTAGCAAAGCTCGTCTCATTTGATTTTTTTGTGATGTCGGGGGTGGGGGTTGGGTACGTTTATATGAACCTCTTAAAGAATTGCAACCTGAATCGAGCTCTTTGAATGAGTGTATACTATCTCAAAACCCCCAAGTTTTGTAAGCCTCTCACACCGCTTCGTACAGGGGACTACTACTTCCTTTCAAAATATACTTTTTATAATGAAGACGCATTTGCTTTCTCATGTCATCTTTTTTTATGTATGATTTTCCCCAGCGATTGTCGGGTCGAAGAGTTTGATAAGAAACAAAAAAAAAATCAAGCAAAATCTCTCTCTTTTATTACTTTTGAAAATCAGCTTTTATTTTCTCATTTTGAATGTTCTTCTATAAATATATATGTATACATTTATATGAAAGAGCCAGCTATCAGGTTACGCTGTTTTATACTACTACTTTCACATCTGTCAACGACCTCGGCTGAGGGTTTCATGGGCCGTGGCTGGTCTTCTTTTAAACATGGGTTAAGAATCCTTCCAGTCTAACATTCTGGAGGTATTAGTCGTCGTGGGTACGTCCATACACAGATGGCATTCAATTCAAATACCATTGCAGTGGGTATGTATGAGCGCTGTGCACCCAGACTACAGACGAGTACCTGACTTGTAGCATTTTGTTTTTATCTTGGATAAGTTGAAGTATTGCTCAGGTGAGTCCGTGTTGATGCCTGCATTAATTAGGGCTTGTGGAGTCCCAGTTGAAAGACTTAACCCAATAAATAGATAGATAAATAAATAAATAAATTGATCACTTGTTAGAATGGTCAGCCTCTTCATTGAGTGAGGATATCGAATGGACACACCGCCATGATAATCATTCAGGATTTATACAACCACCATGACATGAACTGTCCAACAATCTCTCTCTCTCTCTCTCTCTCTCTCTCTCTCTCTCTCTCTCTCTCTCTCTCTGAGTTGTTTATGGACGATACTATTGTTTGCAGCTGTGATTCTGAAATCGGGGAAGGTTTAAGTCATGAACCAATATTGACAGAGAGACATCAGTGGATCTCTGGATTTTTTCTTCGCATTACAACATTGTAAAATTATTTCCAGCAGATTCAAGTCTGCGTGAAGTGATTTTTTTTTTATTTTCAAGTTTCAAATTGCAAAACGGAAAAGGAATTTCTCCCATACATATCTTTTGAAAACGGGATCAGGAGACAAAACTAGAATTAATCTAAAGACTTGAAACGCCATTTGCAACGAAAGCTGACGAGTTACTGTGACGCAAACTGCAGTGCAATGGTGCAGTTTTCAATGCAGATTCTATCCCTTCCACAAATATACCAATTGACTCTCTCTTCTCTTCATGCACATCTCCCTCTCCCTCTCCCTCTCCCTCCCTCCCTAATTGTCACGGAAAACCGACTTTTTCCTCTTTCTGTGTTGGAAAGGGCGCCGTTGCAGATTCACAGCGGTTTACCGTTTCTCCTAAATGTGTTTTATTTATGCCATGGGCCCTTATGAAAAGCTGCGCCCTACATTATGCTTTTATTTCTAGATTTCTAGATTTAGCAACCCGACGTCGTAAACCGAAAAAAAAACTTCCAAGCGTCACATCCCATAGGGTTTGTGACGAATTATTTGATAAGGTGATGACGGCGTATTCAAACTTTTTTTTTAAAGTCTTTGTTTTGAGTCCTTTTTCTGCCCTTCATCCACAGGACTCATCCTCAGCCTCTTATTGAAGTA